>NC_041398.2:108191447-108451447 GCF_900747795.2 Erpetoichthys calabaricus
TGAGTAAAGCATGTAAATCTAATGCAGGTGCCTTAGTAGTGCAGTGCATTTTGAACTACATGCTTTATATGAAAATGTGCTTTAAAAATATTGTTGTTGTTGATGTTAGTTCTATTGGTTCTGATCTCTTGGGAAATAGGTTTAAACTCCAGCCCACTTACTGTCTCAGTTGTTTGTTGATTTTCCCTCTGTGTTTTTCTCCTGGGACTCGAAAGGCTGATTTGTGACTCATATGAATGAGGCTAAGTGTTTGAGTGAGTGTGCTCTGAAATCAACTGGCAACCAATCCAAGGTTGGTTCTTGCCATGCACCCAGTGGCTCCATCTTGTGACAACCCTAAAGTGGGATTGTGTGGGTTCAGTAAATAGATAAATGTACATGCTGCGTGTGTCATGGTTCACAAAAACAACAAATCACATACTTCCTTCAAGATCACTTTGTAAACCAACTTCTGCCTTTTGTTAAAATGGATATATGCTAATAATGCCATCCATATTTTATTATAAATGTCTTAAAAATCATACTTTTTTACACATGAGGAATATGTACTTAACTTTTTTTAAACTAACTGAATTCAGTTTATTATATATTAGTGCAAATTCTTGATTATTTGATGCAGTCCCAGCAAAAAGATTTAGAGTTCTTAAGAAACTGCTGCACAACACAAAGTACTATCATATTCAGAAGCAGGTATAGTACAGGCCTATTATTGAAGTCATTCACTCTTCCCTTTAATAAGATTTAAACATAATACAGCCATATTTTCTAGTGATAAAGAATGGCTGCTACAGTAGTCTACCGTATAACTAGCTCATCCAGCTGTATTGCTCTGCCAGGCCCTTTCATTTGATATAATTTATCTGGCATACATTCAGTTCTATTCGTTGATCTTTCTCTCAAAGCTGTCTTTATTTCCTTGGTTTCCATGTCTTGGAACCCAATAATTTTAATCTCAACTCACTTTAAATAAAACTGACTGCTTATGGGATGGTTAATAAAAATTGAAATTCTTTTGAGATGCACATCTATCTTCAGGAAATGTTCATTTAATCACTTTTATTTCTTTATTTCGCTACATATTTTCTTGCTCTTTATTTGCTTTCAAATAGATGACTGTGAATGGATTTGAATACTACTAGTGAGGCAATTTAAAAGCATAGACAAATTGAATCTCAGAATTCGACATGTTTATTATGCAGTATATATTTAGAATTTGTAATAGGTTTTAAAAATCGTGTCTGACACATTTTGTATGCAACAATAGTGGGCAAAACTGAATGATATACAATATCTTTATAACATGCTTAAAGCCTGTATGTAATCTACTATTGGCAACAGGTTTTACTCTAGAGCACTTAAGCTCAAAAAAGCAACAAGATTAGAACAGTTATTATAACTTTAGCAAAACAGCATGATTGATTATATTAGAAGTTAAATTGTATTCTTTAAAATAAAAGTGCACAGTACTCTCATAAAGTTGGGTATAGTGTTAAATTCAGAAAAGAAAAAATGTATAATTTCGACATTCTCTGAACAACATGATTTGCAAAACGTGCAAAACGTCCAAAATTACCAGAGTCATTATTCTATGCCAGATCTTGACATGTTTTACTTCACACCACCCAGCTGCTCATCTAAGCAGTCAATTCAAGTTCACTATATGAACATCCATACAACGCTTTATGACTTTCCTCACTTTGATTTTCTTGTTATAACATAAGTTGTTCAATACAATATTTCCTCTTAATTCTGTCTGACAGTTTGTTGAGCTGGGAAAGACTTACATGGAGCAGAATAGACAAGGGTCACGAAACAGTGAAAGAGCATAAGGTGTCCAGACTAGTAAGTTTAATTGCATGTCTGACCAACATCCAGCAGGGTGGGTAAGTGGTGTTTCTCACTGAATTTACATTTAGAAGTGAGTTGGCTCAAAGAATGCTAACCTAACTGTGACTTCTTTGTGTCCTTACCTCTGGTACTCTGCCTCCCTCACTCTTAATCACATCCAATTTAGATCCTACTTTTATGGAACAATTAAATCAGTCACAACATCACTGATTTAATCAATCAATCAATCAATCAAATCAGGATGACCTGCTGGTAAAGCTGATGAATGAAAAATATATTATATTCCAATGTGATTATTTTATTGCACCACATCAAGTGCCTTCAGTTAACTCCATTATGCGGCACTGGGTCAGTGGACATACTAATTTGTGGTGATGTTTTGATTTCTTTTATTTATTTTTAAGCATGCATTTTACATTTAATGTTAGTACAAATAAAATGTACTTTCAGTTAATTTTTAAAATAGCATGGTTTCAGAATTGTGTACATATTTTTAAAAATAATGAACCGAACAAGCCACAAGATTCATTAACCAGCCAATCTGAACTTGCACAACCTTTTAATTTATTTTCTGTTTTTGTTCATAAGCAGAGAAAAAGGCAAATGCAATGTTAGGTTATTTTGAAAAATGTTAAATATACTGTAAATCAAAGAACATTATGCTCTGGCTGTTTAATGTCTTATCTGGAGTACTGTCTATTTAAGACTGAAGCACTTCTTCACACAGAGTCACAGAAAACTAGATAAAATGATTGTTATGTATTTGAAGCTTAAAATTTTATAACTTTTGAAAAAAGTACCTGGTTGATATATTGTGGCTGCAGAACTATTAGTTAACCAAAACAAGCTTAATCAGCTGAATGGTTACCTTTTGTTTCTTAAACATGTTATATTTTTATGCTGTCTGTGGGGGTTTTCAAAGTGTTATTATGTTACAGAGAATATTTTCTTAAGTTTTTTTTCTTTTCTGTTATATTTTCTTAAAATACTGAACTGCTTTTAATTTCCTTCATGTTCTCATCCATACACCTTTTCATGGGGAGCCTGTATCTATTTTACCAGCACTGGGCACAGATCTAGAAGCAGTCTCTGCATGGGGTGAAAGTCCACATAATAACATAAAGTAACATTTTCAGACCAGCCTAATCCAATTTAGTGTTACTTTGGGATGAAGACTTTCAGTAGGACTGGGCACAAGAAACGAATCAACACTGGACATCACATGGCACAGATTAAGAAATATAATTTCTTTTAACTGCATTATCTTTTCAGATAATGAAATGTCCACTTATGCATAAAATAAGGTATACTTTTTTGCTTGACCCCTTAAACATTAATTAAGAGATTTCCAGAAACATGCCCTAGTAATCTCAGTTGGGGAACTAAGTTCAGATACTACATGTTTTGCAAACAGTTTGCCCTGTAGGTCTTATGAACTTGTTATTGTGAGTTCCATTAAAAGCTAGACATAGATTGAGATTATTATGGTTTTGAAATTGAATGTATCAGGAATGGGTAGGGATTCGGTCCCTAGCCCTTCCTCTTTAATGTAACAAAAGGGTTGAGGGTTTGTCTATAGTGCCTCTTTCTGTCTACTGTATGCCTCCCTTTGTCTTTTTCTTTTGCTGTGCTGTGCATATTGCTTGGCAGTCACATGAAAGGGACATAAAATGGGGCATTTCAGATGGTGGTGTGCCTCAATATACATATATAGTAAATTAAGCAAAGGGGCATTTGGTAATGTGCGCCTTTTTTGCTTTTTGACTAAAGATTTTGGTTATAAGTTCTTTTTTTCTCTTCCTCTAGTGTTTACCGACTCCTCAATCTCTTGTGTATTTGTTGTTCCTTTAGCCAAATCTCTAGTTAACCCTCTCTAAGTGTCAGTGATTTCTTACTTCTGTACATCTCTCACACTCTTGCCAGTGGCTGGGGCGCACTGGATGTAAAAAAGTTACTCCAGTAGGAACAAAGAAACACTCTGGCACAGTTGCCCAATGCTCAGCTGGGAGGCAGGCCACAAGATTAATAATTTTAATTAATGTTTTACATCAAAAAAGCTGACAGGGTTTTCCGACTCAAAATGCGTGGCACTGCTAAACCATTCTCTATATTTAACCAGTTGCTATATATGTTTTAGAGATAATAAAGAGTCATAAAGAACAAATTATGATAACCACTACAAAATGCTTTACAGAGAAGTTAATATAACAATACAACTTAAGGCTCAACGTGTTCCTGAAGTTTACAAAAGATATATTAATATTAATAATACTAAGATTTAAAAATATTCTGACATGCATTAGGAAAAAGCATTAATAGTAACAGTTCATTATACCTATAGCCATAATTAGCGTGACATCTTGCATTCTGACATCAGGTAGGCACATTACTTTTAACTCTAGTCTAATTTCTAGTTTTATGGATTTTTCCACCATCTAAAATATCTCAAATTCATTCAAGGCCATCATTATAGCAGTAGTGAAACTGACTGATTTTGGGTTTAGCCTTCTGTAGCATTAAATCAAAATTCCTAAGTTCAGAGTCACATTAAGTAAACCTATTTTATAAAACAGACAATGACACTTCTTACTAATGGAATGTGTTATCTGTTTGAGTTAGGGTTTATTTGCTGTGACGGTGGGATTTGATCCACACACAATCTTTAAGTAAACTTTCCATCATTGAAGAGGTGTGATGCTTTTATTGAGTAATCATAAACAGAAGTAAATACTGTACATCCACGTATCCAAAGAGCGGCTCTACAAAGACCTAAGACAGAAGGTGGCATGGCTCTACCTAACTTTCAGTTTTATTACTGGGCAGCAAACATACAAGCTATAAGAAATAGATGAACATACACTGGCTTGGTCCGCAATAGAAATAAAATCCTGCAGTACTTCTCTATATTCCCTGCTTTGTGCCCCAATAAATGCAAGTTATCGCCAGTATACTAATAACCCAATTATGCTTCACTCACTCAGAATATGGAACCAATGCAGAAAGCATTTTAAGATGGAGAATCTTTTATCTGTGGCACCTCTGCAAGAGAACCACCTCTTACAACCCTCGCAAACATATGCAGTTTTCAATATCTGGAAAACATTTGAGATTAAATTGCTTAGAGATCTTTATATAGACAACATCTTTGCATCCTATGAACAATTACATTCCAAATTTAACTTTCCAGCAACACATTTCTTTCACTATCTTCAAATTAGAAACTTTGTCAAACAGAATCTGCCCGATTTTCCCCATCTCTCACCTTCCTCTATGCTGGAAAAAATATTGCTCAGTCTCGAGGACTCAGACAGCATTTCTGCAATATATAGAAATATTTTACAGTCTCTCCCTTTCAAAGATCCAAGAAGACAATGGGAAAAGGATCTCTCACTCACAACATATCAGAAAAGGAGTGGAAGGTAACAATGCAGAGAATTCATTCGAGCTCCATATGCGCAAAGCATACAATTATCCAACTCAAAATTATATCGAGCACATCTGTCTCACTTGAAATTGTCCAAAATGTTTCCAGGGCAAGAACATGTGAACGCTGCAATCAAGCTCCAGCCTCACTGGCTCACATGTTTTGGGCCTGCACCAAATTAACATCATTCTGGACAAAATTTTTTAAGTGCCTTTTAGAGAACCTTGGTGTCACAATCCCTCCTAACCCATTAACAGCTGTGTTTGGTATACTCCCAGATGGCAAATAAGAAATGACTGTAAAACACTACTGTGGTGGGCTGGCACCCTGCCCGTGGTTTGTTTCCTGCCTTGCGCCCTGTGTTGGCTGGGATTGGCTCCAGCAGACCCCCATGACCCTGTAGTTAGGATACAGCGGGTTGGATAATGGATGGATGGATGTAAAACACTAAACATCCTCACCTTTGTTGTGTAGTAGAACATTGCTGGATGCATTTTCCTGTTTAAATAAACCCTACGCTGATGAATACACTCCTGCCAAATACTATCGCACATGATTTAGAATGATTTTCAGATATTTTTTGGTATTCAAACATTTTTTTTACTTAGTTATTTATTTATTTATTTATTTTACTCAGCCAATATGTGCTAGAAAAACACAGCTTTACGTCATTCAAACCAATGCCTCCACCTGTTTGTCTGATAATACCCACACAGCCATGGCATTTCATAATCCCAGGGTGATTCAGGAGTATTCAGTATAGGTGATTTTTTCTTGATCTACAAGTTTTGGTTTTCTTTAGCCCACTGCAACTGTACTTTCGTGACTTTCACTGTCAGAAATTGAACATGGATAAGAAGTCAGCATATTTGCCAACCATTTATCTCTTTTGGTGCAAATATTGTATGTCTGCTTTAAGTGATTGTAATCCACATATTCTTCTGCATAAGTCACACTTGTCTCTGCAGGAAAAATGCATCCTTTCATCAGTAGTCTTTATCTAAACTCAGGAATGCCATTGACTGTATATTTTAGGGTAATAGTTTGGTCTATTGAAACATATATACTGTTGAGAATCAGAAACCCACTATCTTGTTATTTTCAAAGCCAATTATACAGTAACTTGAGAACTGCTCCTTATCCCAGCAAACTGCAAAAACAAACAAATTAGCTGTTTACTATTTTAAACAGTATTGTTAGAACATGCTGTATGTATGTTGTCACTGATTGAGCAGCCAGTTATGTAAGATGAGCAGGTAAGAAAATAAGATGATTCACAGGTAAGAGGAGACCATTCAGTCCATCACGGAATTAGTGTTCAACCTTGTGTTATCATGATATTTGTTGCACCTAACACAAAATTTACCAACTTTTTTTACTTAATAGGTGATACAAAGAAATGTCAAAACCAGTTCAACATCTGCTACCTATAACCTCTTACCTGTCTCACTATCTGTATTATACCTTGTATAGTCAATACTAAGAACCTGTGATGGAAGGGAGCTTCTGACTCATACCATCTTTACTTCTAAACATGTAATTTAACCAAGTTTTATTGCAAAGAACAATCTTCACAAGGGACTGCAGCTAGACAGGGTATGGACAATCTAGATTTTCAGCTGTGCTAATAGCAATCAGACAAAGACTTTCATTTAAGGTTTCATTTAAAAATCATATATATTTGCTTCAAAACCAATAGCATCAAATACAACCAATATAAAGAATTATAAAAGCTGGGTGGATTTGTGCTGTCTTTATTCAGTCCCTGATAACAATTCCTAGATGACTTTTTTACTTTAGGTGCATATTACATATCCTTAATCAGAAAATGAAAAGAACAAGTTTTGTTTCTGGATAAAAGGCAGCCATTCTCCCCTCTCTTCTCGCCTACACAAAACACCTGTTTTCATCTCCATTAGCTGAAAGCTTACAGTTTTCTCAGAATACACAGGAAATGTTGCTAAATCACCATCCTAAGCGAAAATATATGAAGCAAAAGCTGCACTTTCTAACTAAACAAAATGCTATGAATTTGGCTTTTCCTTGCTGCTTTCACAGAATATCATGCACTATGGGTCAGCATGACAAGACTTTCAGGCTTTAGGCCTATCATCTGAGATTGGTCAGGTGCAATCAACAAAACATTAAAACCTCTGATCCAAAAGGACAAACAGAAACAATGTTCTTATTTATTTATATATTTAGTATTTTATTAAAGAATTCAAAAAAAGAAGGCAGTCAAAAAAGAGCAAAATACATCTTTCCTAAAAGGCAAACCTAAAGTAAAAAATCATATTAAAAAAAAAAAACCATGTTGAGCATGGCTGTATTTTCAACACTTTTGAATAGTCAGGACAGGATGGGGTGCTGTCATATTTTAGAATGAAAAATACTACACTGGTATGCTTTCATTGTATTCTATTTTGCTAAAAAAAAGTAATGTCTTGTTTTAACACCATGCTGTGCTTCTGGGGGTCACTATATTGTTTTCACAAACTGAAACTTGTTGCACTTGCATGCCCAGGATGGTCTTGGTACATGACATCATCAGGGTTCCACTGTAAAAAGGAGTTGCCAAACCTTTTCAAGAATCCTACCTTTTATTGAAGAATTGTCTAAAACAAGATTTTTAGAATGGTCAGGAAGTAGAAATTTCAGTCAGCATTAAGTGCTTTCAGTTTTTGACATCTGCGTTTACACATTAATCACAAGTTTAGTTTTACCTATTATAAGACTTGAAAATTGCCTTTTACTTTGAATTCATAGTCTTGGGCCATGTCTACATTGACTTTGAATAGCCCCTTAATGCTGTTTTCATCTCTTGGTCTTATTTCACTATACTTTGTACATGGGACACTACTACTACTTTTCTCACAAACATCCAGGGCTTTTTTCAACTTGCCATTAACAGAAATTTAGCAATATATATTAACGGAGAAAATACTTTTTAAAAAAGTTTTGTAGGTAGCTAAAACATAAAAGTAATAAAACAAATTTTATGCTGTTGGGTTAGGCATAAAGGAGGCAGAATGAGGACGTTGGCACATTCAGAAACAAATTTAATAAAGGAAATTTGTTTTGCATACTGTGCTGTAGAAATCAACTTGATGGAAATTCTTTTTTTTTTTTTGTTAGGAAGAAATCAATTTTTTAAGAAAAGACATTTTTGGTACTGGGAGAGCTTTTCAATGAAGTGTACAGCTTCAAAGTGTGTGACTTTATTTTTGTGCCTGCATAAGATTCAAGAATTACAATAAATATTTTAAAAAGTGTTTTTCATGCCATGGATTTTATTAAAAATAAATTCAAATTTACATTTAATATACAAATAAATGTGATATGTTTCTTCTACTAATCTGTTCCTTTCTCATATCAAAATGTTGTATTTGCCTTTTTTGTCTTCTAAGCAAAAATATTCTTTTATTCTCTAAGATTAAATCTGACAGAGTGAGGAGAAATTGTTTTAAAGTTGGCTGATAGCATTTCCAGGTGAATTGCATTTTTTAAATGAGTGGATGTGTTTTGATAGGAATAAAAAGTGCTTCAGCACAGAACTGTTGTAAATGTTTTATGAAGGTATAGCAATGTAAATGTCTATGGCTACTCAAACTTTTAAAGAAAAGAATATGTGTTCTATAAGTAAAATAAATGTTCTGAGCACAATTTGACTTCTAATCTAATTGGCTTGTTAAAATGAAAAAATCATCTCTATTCAAAGAAGAATTCTGTCCATCTGTAATGATTTTGCTGACAGTAGGGTATCCCATTTTTAGTTCAATGTAATCTACCTATGTTACCATCTTTTTAGTTACTTTTTAATCTAAATTATTTTTATAGATTAAATAGAGTAATGGCCCTAGCAGTGATATTTTAGGGACACCACAGTGACATTCAGGAAAAAATAAACATTATTGCACCATATCTTTTTCTCTGCGAAGACAATTCTTTCTCAAGACAATTTTGTCCTGTGTGGACTGTTGAACTCTTAATCACTTGCCAAAACCAGATACTCTTTGAATAAATAAATAGCTTGTTTATTTATTACCTTCACATAAACCTAAAGTTGTTTTTTTATTTATTATTTATTTTATTTTATCTTTTTTATAACAAATGACTAATTTAATGTTTGTAAGTTTTAACGGTCCAGTTCTACAGTAGCAGAATATCCCAATAACTTCAAAGTCTCCTTCACGCTGAACTAATTTCTGCATTCACTGAATGCTTGGTCACAGAAATATAAGCTATCAGGTAATGCATTGAAAGCATGAAGGTTTCAATTTGTATGTCACAGTGGGCACAAGACAGCACTCTCTGGCTTTATCTCTTATAAATTTTAATGCACAAAGTGCAGAAACAAGGTTATATGATAAAAAAATGAAAAGACTACAAGAGGTTGAGCTTATGTAGAGCATACCATGCATAACACCATCATGTCACTTTGTGATGTCCACAGAAGGTATCTCTTATCCCCTAATAAAACTCTTTTGAAAACTGCTTCAGAACAAACTAAACATTCATTTAATTCAGGTTGCATGACAACAGACATGCTGCCAAAGGAAGATGTTTTTGAAATAAGTACATATAAAGAGAACAATGTGACAGAAAAGTCAGTTATAAAAGTTTTATTCAGTACTTTAGCAATAAAAAAAGACATGGAGGAGATGGTGTCTTTTAGGAGCACTAAGAGTAAACTGTAATGTAAAACATAGGAAGTAGTTAATGCTGTAAATTTAGATTTTTCTGACACTTTGTGCAAAAATCATAAGTTACCAACCAAAACATTTTAACAGAGTGATGCGTACCATATGCATATTTTCGAAAATCATTAGTCATAGTGATCTAACTGAAAGACATTCAAGGTGCAGTGTGCAGAATTTTAGTGTCAGTTTCAAGTCGATGCATGAGAATAAAAATGTTCCCATGTCACCCATCAGTTTGTTGTTTTTAAGCCATTCCTGGGTGGCTTTGGCTTTTGCTTATTGTCTTGCTGGAAATCAAACCTTCTCCCGTAGTGCAGGTTTCTTACAGACTACATCAGGTTTTACTCCACAATTTCCCTACATTTTGCTGCATTCACTTTAGTCTTTACCCTTACTGGCCCTACATGACCTGCTGCAGATAAGCAGCATCACATCATAATGCTGCCACCACCATGTCTCACAGTAGGATGGTGTGTAGTCTCTTATCAGACTATAGAACCTTCTTCAGGTGACTTCAGAGTTTCCCATTTTTCATCTGGAAAACTTTAGCTGAGATGTCATTTGCAATTATTTTGTTAACAGTGGATTTCTCTTTCCCTCTCCCCTATAATGCTTGCCCAGCCGATGCACCTGGGCACCAGTTGTTGTATACACTGTCTCTTCAGTTTCAGACACTGGAGCTGGATTTCTTCTTCAGAGTTATAGGTATATTGGTGGCCTCCCTCAACAGTCTTCATCTTGCATGATCACTCAGTTCTTGTGGACAGCCTTATCTAGGCAGATTTAGAGCTCAGCCATAATGTTTTCATTTCTTAATGATCTATTTTACTAGACTCCAAGGGATATTTTGTGATTTGGTTGTTTTCTTATATCCATCACCTGACTTGTGCTTCTCAATCACCTTTTCATGGACTTGCTTGGAGTGTTCTTTTGTCTTCATTGTGTGGTCACGATACTAACTCAACATGAGTTCGACTTTCCAGATACAGATCTATCTACACAACAATCAATTGAAACCCCTTTACTATGGACAAGTGATTTCTCTTTAACTAATAATGTGACTTCCAAAACCAACTGGATGCACTAGTCATGATTTAGGTGTGCTATATTAAAGTGGGCGATCAGTTGTTTTCTGTTTTGTATTTGTAATTAATTTAGACCATTTTGTAGAGATCTGTTTTCGCTTTGTCATTTAAAAAGCCAAATTAAATCTACTATGATTCAATTTTGTACAACAATAAAATGTGAAAACTTCCAAGGAGTTGAATACTTTGATAGGCATTGTAGCCAGGCTGCACTTTATTTCATCATATTATAGAAAAAGCTACTTGCTTGAGAAGCGATAAAAACTTTTAAAACATTCATGTAAAAGTCAAAGAAGGAAAAAAGAAAATTCCATTGTGGATAATGATGTTAAAATAAAGAGTCCAGATATTAAAAATAAATGGTCATGCTTTTCTGTATAGTCACCAGTAATCATGAATTTACATTTATATGTATTTGCTTAGTTTTATTCAAAGCAACTTACAAAAGAGGGGTCAAAATAAGTAAATGGGTAAAGAAAATAAATATTTTTTCATTTTGGTATAATAATTAAAAATAAGACTGAAACACTTTTTATTGTTTATTTAAATGAACAATCAATACATAATAGTTCTTATTTAAAGTAATATGCAGCCTTGAATGTGTTATCTAAAAAAAGAAAATAAAGAGAGATGCCAAGGTCCCAGCTTCGAGTGGTTAATTTCACAATTCATATTATGCCAAGCTGGGTACAAATAAATTAGTAATGGATTGATTATAACTTCGCGTACAAGTAAAATGAGAACTCATTTCTGAAATTAAATATATTTTGGTATGAATCATGCATGCAAAAATCTGGCAATGCTAGAGTACATTTAAATGAAACAGATGCTAAGGAGACAGATGAAAACTTCCAAACACTTCATCATCTACATTTTGAGAGGGAGAGATGCACACAGCAAAGTGTAGTTCAAATAGGTGGGCATAATGTTGAATAATTTGGAATAATAATTTCAAAGAAAGAAAATACTTAGGAGAGTGATGTGGACAGCATGTCATTCTCCTGAGCCTATCAAAACAGCAGTTGGGCCCACTGTGTGCCCAGTAAATAAAAATGCTTCTGAAATGAAAATTCAAATAAACAGCATTTAACAAAGTTTCTGAGAATACTACTTGAATTTATCTTCATCTAGACTGAAATAAACTGTGATCATTAATATCCATTAATTTATCTGTTTTTAAATCTTTTCTGTCCAAGTCTGAGGCCAAGTGGACTGGAAGCCATATTATAAGGCAGGGCAGGGACTATCCGTGGTCACCAGTCAACACCAGGACAATACGCAATAGTTCACTTTATTTACTGTCAACTTCATTCTAAACGTTCAATTTCAACCAATATGGTACAAACATCAAAAAATCTGCAATATAAATGATAGTGTTCAACACTATACATTACCTGTTGAAGCTGCACACAAATACACTAAACTGCCGGAATAGATGACAACGTCATCCAGATAGGAGGCAGTATATGAACTGTGGGACCATAGCAGTCTGTTTACCAGACAGTAAGGTCACTGGAGCCCCGTGCAGCCCAAATGGGAGAACCTTATACCACCAGTGTCTGCTAGGGGTGCTAAATGCTGTTTTTTCTTAAGCGTATTCCGTTAAGCGAATTTGCCAGTATCCTTTTGTTATGTCAAGAATAGTTAGATATTGAGCATTTCTGAGCCACTTGAGGAGATCATCAACTTGGGGCATCGGATATGCATCGAATTTGGAGACCTGATTGAGATGACGGAAGTAATTGCAGAACCTCCACGAGCTGTCAGGCTTTGGGACCAATACGACTGGCTTTAACAGGGACTGTGGCTTTCTTCAATAACACCTAGATCCAGCATATGTTTGATTTCCAACTGCAGTTCAGTTTTCTTTGCCTCAGGAAGGCGATAGAGTCTTTCCCTGACAATCTCCCCGTATCAATATATATGTCATGCTCAATTAGTGAGGTGCGACCAGGTTGCTCGCTGATTACTTCTGAAACAGATAGGATTGCTGTCTTTGAAGCGGAGTCAAATCTGGTCCAAGATTAAGGGTATGATTTTTAATGAAAAGGGAGCGATGTTGGCCAGAGGTGAGTTTTGGCTCCCGTTCTTTGTACGGCTTCAACAAATTAATATGGTATACCCACTCACTTGGTTGATGATTAGGCTGTTTTACCAAATAGTCAACAAGTCCTTTTCGTTCCTTAATCTTGTATGTGCCTTGCCAATAAGCCAATTATTTGGAGTGGGAAGTAGGTACAAGCATCATGACACAATCCCCCAGGAGAAATTTCAAGAGGGTGGTGTTTCGATTATAATATTGAGAATGCGCTGATTGAACCTTATCAATATGTTCTTTTAGTAAGGGCCGAATTTTTCCAAATTGATTATGTAATTGTGTGATATATTATTAAAAAAATTACAGGAAGGAAGAGCCTCTTCTTCCCAACCTTCTTTTAGGATGACCACAATGCCCCAGGGTTGTCGCCCATATAATAACTCAAACAGGGAAAACCCAGTAGAGACTTGGGGCACTTCTCTATAGGCAAATAATACAAGGTGAAGTAATTGATCCCAATTTCTCCCATCCTCGCAAACTACTTTGCAAAACATCTGCTTAAGCGTCTGATTAATTAATTCCACCAACCCGTCAGTCTGGGGATGGTAGACAGAGATCTTAAGATGCTTTATGCAGAGTAACTTAGCCATCTCCCTGAACGTCTCAGAAGGGAAAGGAGTTCCCTGGTTGGTTAGGACCTCTTTAGGGATTCCTACTTGTGCAAAAAACCCTGCTAATTCTCGTACAATGTTCTTTGAAGTTGCCGTGTGCAAGGGAACTGCCTCTGGATATCAGGTAGCATAGTCCACTATGACCAAAATATATTTATGACCATGTGCTGAGGGTTCTAACAGACCTGCGAGATCTGCAACCGCAACCGTTAACTTTTCAGGGAACCTTAAAAAATTATGACACAAGAGGCGGACCAGTAATATTGAGTCTCCCCATATATACAAGTAAGATTGGTCTTATTTTTCAGCCATTGTCACGGTAGAACAAAATGGCGAGCAACAATGGAAATGTTATTTCCAGACTTGAACATACCAAGCACCTGATGTCCATTTATCAGTATCACTCCTGTATGAGGGAGAGAGACCAAGGATTAGTCAGAGCACAGTACCTCTCTCCCTTGGCCCAGGTGCAGTCCATCGGCTCGCTTATTAAAGGACAGGAGGTGATGATATGATCCACTTCCCCAAATTTGAAACAGCGGAGAATGTGGGATTGTTTTTCCTTTGGTCTGACCGAAGGCTGAGGTTGGCGACGGGTGGGCTCATTAGGAGCGGCACGTACTTGTCGGGCTATGCAAGCGGTCAGTTCTGATCTCTCCGATTTATAGACCACCCGGTGGTGCTTAATCACTTCAATCAGGGCCTCGATGTTTTTTATAAGGTTGTTTGCGGACATGGTGGGCAAAATAATCAGGAAGGGCATTGACCGGGGTTTCACAGGCCAGTTGTTCCACCACCTGCCTGGCCTTATTTATGACTGGCCTTAGCCAGTGGCCCATTTTCTCCCTTATTTCAAAGGCCTGGCTTCTTGCGGGCTTATCAGGGTCGAATTTCCAGAGCCTTCATGCCCTTTCCTGCTGGTCCACAGTGACGATGTATCATTTAAAGACCTCAGCCCTGAGGGTGTCACAATTGGCGGCTTCCTCCCTGGGGAGATCATAATAGGCCCTTTGCACGTCACCTTTCAGGTATGGTGCTAATATGTTTGCCCACTCTGCCCTCGGCCAATGATTATGCTTAGCAGTGTGTTCGAAAATTAATAAACAGGACTCTATGTCATCCCCCTCAGACAGCGGCACTAACTGAGAAGGTGGAGGTCCAGCCGCCTCCGATCTTACTGCACCCCTTGCCGCTGCTCATGCTTCCGCCTCAGCAAACTGGGTTCTTGTTTCCCTGACTTGAATTTTCGTGGTCTGGAGCTCAGCCATGATGGTACTCAAAATGGTGTTGAGGTTTTCAGTCATCTTTGAGCAATGATAGTCCTGCTGACTACGCCAATTTGTAATACAATAACTGGTTGGAAACATAGAATAAGATTGGGGAAGCTTCCCGGTATAATGTCTGGTAAAAAAGTAGTCAAAAAAGACTGGTTTGGTGGTCAAAAAGTGAGAAAACATCAACAATCATTCAAAGAAATTCAGAGCTATTTAAATAATGGCGGCAAGAAGGAAGTCAATGGCAGAATGCAACTGGGTGGCTGGAAGTGATATCATCAAGGGTGGACCAGAAGTGACGTCATTGTGGCTGGTCGGAAAGTGAGGTCATCAAAGGTGGATCGGACATGACATCTTCAGAGGGGAGTTGGAAATGGAGTGTTTATGAGGAGGGAGGGAGAAAGGCATTAGTTCTCCATTCAATCCCCTATATTTTGTTATTTCACGCTCACTTGGACTCTTTGGCAGCTCCCTAAATGCACATGTATGACAGTATCCACTAAGAAAGGACATTTCTGTATATCAATATGGTAACGACTAACCCTCAGTAGAAAAACTAAATACCGCAAAAATCTCAAAAATGCCTCGACAGATTTGATTGAAATTTGGTGACATTGTAGAGGAAAAATTTAGCCGATAAATATTTTTATTTGTTGATGTTTGTCATTAATAATGCTCTAGCAATTTGACATTCTAATGTAGTGAATCCCTGTTTTGCCACAGTGCTGACAGTGATCACATGGAAAAATTGGGTGGGCAAGCTTATGCAAAGAAGGTCATCTGCAGAAGCAAACTGAAAGGAGCAAAGTTTAATGAAGTTCAAAGAAGACACATTTAGCAAATGCTTGCTAGGGTTGTGGCAGTGAATGTAGTTATTTTCGGATGTCTAATCCATAAGAAAGGTATTTAATATATGCGGACAACAATACGAAATTCCATACCGGATTGGTCAAGCCCCGGGTTAACAACGACCGCCACCAGTACTGTTAGTCAACAGGGTGCTGGCAGAAATTGGTCTACTGTTGGCCGAAGAAGAAGGAGAAGAAGAGGGGGGAGACGTGTCCGGAGGCAGGAGGAGAGGAGGAAAGTTAAGAGAGTGAAACTGAGGGTAGGAACTTTGAATGTTGGTAGTATGACTGGTAAGGGGAGAGAGTTAGCAGATATGATGGAGAGAAGGAAGGTTGATATATTGTGCGTGCAAGAGACTAAATGGAAGGGGAGTAAGGCCAGGTGGATCGGAGGTGGATTCAGATTGTTCTATCATGGTATAGATGGGAGGAGAAATGGAGTAGGTGTTATTCTGAAGGAACAGTATGTCAAGAATGTTTTGAACATGAAAAGAGTGTCAGACAGAGTAATGATTATGAAGCTGGAAATTGGAGGTGTGATGATGAATGCTGTTAGTGCATATGCCCCGCAAGTTGGGTGTGCAATGTGTGAGAAAGAAGATTTTTGGAGTGAGTTGGATGAAGTGATGAACAGTGTACCCAAGGGACAGAAAGTGGTGATTGGAGCAGATTTCAATGGACATGTTGGTGAAGGGAACAGAGGAGACGAGGAGGTGATGGGTAGGTATGATGTCAAGGAGAGGAATGAAGAAGGTCAGAGGATAGGGGATTTTGCCAAAAGGATGGACATGGCTCTGGTGAATACGTATTTTAAGAAGAGGGAGGAACATAGGGTGACGTACAAGAGTGGAGGAAGATGCACACAGGTAGATTACATCCTATGCAGAAGAGTCAATCTGAAGGAGATTGCAGTCTTCAAAGTGGTGGCAGGGGAAAGTGTAGTTAAGCAGCATAGGACAGTGGTCTGTAGGATGACGTTAGAAATCAAGAATAGGAAGAGAGTAAGGGCAGAGCCATGGATCAAATGGTGGAAGATAAAAAAGGAAGACTGCAAGGTTGAGTTTAGGGAGGAGGTGAGACAGGCAGTGGGTGGCAGTGAAGAGTTACGAGACAGCTGGGAAACTACAACAGATATAGTAAGGGTGACAGCAAGAAGGGTGCTTGGCGTGACATCTGGAAAGAGGAAGGAGGAAAAGGAAACCTGGTGGTGGAATAAGGAAATACAGGATAGTATACAGATGAAGAGGATGGCAAAGAAGAAGTGGGATAGTCAGAGAGATGCAGAAAGTAGACAAGAGTAAAAAGAGATAAAGCAAATGGTGAAGAGAGAGGTGTCGAAGGCTAAAGAAAAGGCATATGATGAGTTGTATGAGAGGTTGGACACTAAGGAGGGGGAAAAGGACATGTACCGATTGGCTAGACAGAGGGACCAAGCTGGGAAAGATGTGCAGCAGGTTAAGGTGATAAAGGATAAAGATGGAAACGTACTCACAAATGAGGAGAGTGTGTTGAGTAGATGGAAAGAGTACTTTGAGAGGCTGATGAATGAAGAGAACGAGAGAGAGAAGAGGTTGGATGATGTGGAGATAGTGAATCAGGAAGTGCTACGGATTAGCAAGGAGGAAGTAAGGACAGCTATGAAGAGGATGAAAAATGGAAAGGCCGTTGGTCCAGATGACATACCTATGGAAGCATGGAGGTGTTTAGGAGAGATGGCAGTGGAGTTTTTAACCAGATTGTTTAATGGAATCTTGGAAAGTGAGAGGATGCCTGAGAAGTGGAGAAGAAGTGTACTGGTGCCGATAGTTAAGAATAAGGAGGATGTACAGGACTGCAGTAACTACAGGGGAATAAAATTGATGAACCACAGCATGAAGTTATGGGAAAGAGTAGTGGAAGCTAGGTTAAGAAGTGAGGTGATGATTAGTGAGCAGCAGTATGGTTTCATGCCAAGAAGGAGCACCACAGATGCAATGTTTGCTCTGAGGATGTTGATGGAGAAGTTTGGAGAAGGCCAGAAGTAGTTGCATTGCGTCTTTGTGGACCTGGAGAAAGCATATGACAGGGTGCCTCGAGAGAAGCTATGGTATTGTATGAGGAAGTCAGGAGTGGCAGAGAAGTACGTAGGTACTTCAGTGGTGAGGTCTGCGGTAGGAGCGACGGATACATTCAAGTTGGAGGTGGGATTACATCAGGGATCGGCTCTGAGCCCTTTCTTATTTGCAATGGTGATGGACAGGCTGACAGACAAGATTAGACAGGAGTCCACATGGACTGTGATGTTTGCTGATGACATTGTGATCTGTAGTGATAGTAGGGAGCAGGTTGAGGAGACCCTGGAGAGGTGGAGATATGCTCTAGAGAGGAGAGGAATGAAGGTCAGTAGGAACAAGACAGAATACATGTTTGTAAATGAGAGGGAGGTCAGTGGAATGGTGAGGTTGCAGGGAGTAGAGTTGGCGAAGGTGGATGAGCTTAAATACCTGGGATCAACAGTACAGAGTAATGGGGATTGTGGAAGAGAGATGAAGAAGAGAGTGCAGGTAGGGTGGAATGGGTGGAGAAGAGTGTCAGGAGTAATTTGTGACAGACGGGTATCAGCAAGATTGAAAGGGAAGGTCTACAGGACAGTAGTGAGACCAGCTATGTTATATGGGTTGGAGACGGTGGCACTGACCAGAAAGCAGGAGACAGAGCTGGAGGTGGCAGAGTTAAAGATGCTAAGATTTGCATTGGGTGTGACGAGGATGGATAGGATTAAAAATGAGTACATTAGAGAGTCAGCTCAAGTTGGACGGTTGGGAGACAAAGTCAGAGAGGCAAGATTGAGTTGGTTTGGACATGCGCAGAGGAGAGATGCTGGGTATATTGGGAGAAGGATGCTAAGGATAGAGCTGCCAGGGAAGAGGAAAAGAGGAAGGCCTCAGCAAAGGTTTATGGATGTGGTGAGAGAGGACATGCAGGTGATGACTGTAACAGAACAAGATGCAGAGGACAGAAAGATATGGAAGAAGATGATCCGCTGTGGCAACCCCTAATGGGACCAGCCAAAAGAAGAAGACCCCCTACCATTCTCTTCATCTTATCTGCAGCTTTGTGATGCCAAAGCTGAAACTGCAATTCCCATCAGGCAGTTCACTGCTCTGTATGATTTCATAAGCACTCACAAAGTTTAAACAAGAACATTGATAAAAGTGTCATGTCATCAAAGGTAGTGTGATTATGGGAGCAGGGTGAAGGAGGTCCCCTTGATAAAACAAACCCAGTTAGAAATGGGAAAAAATATTGGAGTGTCGTCGATCACTTCAGTGGACCAGGGGTGTTTTACATATGACAAATCTAAAACTGATTACACTATGTTTTTTTAGCAGTGCATAGCCTTGCGTTTTTGAAAAAGCAAACCTGTATATCATCATTAAGTTTACAATACCATTCAACAATCAGAGCTAACTGCGTTTTGAAGTTAAAAAAGGAGAAAATAAAAAAAAAAACACAGAAACAATTGAACAGAATGAAGCACAATTTTTTCTATTGCTGTTCTTCAGAATACAATAAGAAGAGACAGGATGGTGCTTTTGATTGAGTAAAAGTAGTTAGTAACCTTTTTTTTTGGTTCGTAGACCTTTATTCAAATCCACTGTATGCTGAGGCAGTACTAATTTCAGGCTTTAATGCTAATGGAAAATCAAGAGTTTTAACAGATTATAGCTTTGAGTGAATCAAGTTGAAGTCACCTGTTCAACAGTATGCAACTCAGGTAAACTAATAAAATTAGCCCCTGTAAAACAATAAAAACATACAGAAAACTGCTTAGTTAGTAACATAGTACTTCAGATACATCCAATGGCACTATAACTGAAATAACCACTGGCTTAGAAAATTTCCTGGGAAAAGTCAGGTAGCCCAGCTAGTTTCATTATATACCAGGGACTGATCTGAAGGTGCCCCGCCTTACCCCTCCAAATCAATATTAAACCCTAAGACCAAAGAAATTATTTCTTTGAGGTTGGGATGTCTGGATAATGACAATACATTGCAGCTATCGTTTCCTAATTATATTTGACATCAATGAATAGATCTTCCCGCATATTGTTGTTCCAGTCAACTATTGTTCCCTTTGCCATGTCTAATTGTTTTTTGCATCATTTCACTGAAGTTAGCTCCTCACACCACAAAAAAATGAACCAAACCACAGTCGTAAATTGTAATCGGGAATTCTCCGGCCAGTTCCCTTGTTGGATGGTGACACTTGTGCGGCACATTTTCCTGGAGCATCTCCACTTTACCCAGTCGGAGAAATACAGTTTCAAAGGGTGGTTTCGGGGACACTGCCTTTCTATAGGAAGAATACCTGTGTCCTGAAGAAATGACATGGATGTCTCCTCACTGGTTGGTAGTTCCCAAATTTTCATTGTACCAGGGTACACTGCACTACCAAAGAGGCAACGCGAAAAGATTAGTGGCAAGGAGTTAACTGTCAGTATGGCGTGCTGCACATGCGTGACTTGCAGTGGAAGACAGTGGGGGCTGCGACCCCACCGATTTGCGTCACGATAATAGAAGTTGCGTCACGATAGTAGAAAGGTAACAAAAAAATTTTGTGTGAGGACAGTGGTAGAAGTTCTCAGGATCACGTGTTAATTCTTGGGATTCAGAAGAAACCCTGAAGTTGCTGAGCAGAAATTGTACAGCTTGTAAAAACTGTTTAATATACTGCCATGTCCTGCTGTCTCAGTACAACTTGTTGACTGGAGCCTACCATGTCATTGACTTTGGTTTCAAGTTCCTGCTGACCTTGTCTGCTTTTCCACACTAAAGCTTGTGAAGAAATAGGCTGATGACCTCTGTTACTCAGGAGCACCTTGAGGCCTTTATGCTCATGTAAGTAGAGATAGAAGTGGTGGACTTGACACTGACAAGTATAACTGAGAAGGTTGCAGAGAGCAGTGAACTCTTGTGCCACCTGCTGACTTTGTAGGCGAAGGTAAAACTGTCTTTTGTACGACATGACTTTTTTTCTCTTTTTGTACATCTGTGGGGCGTGTGAAATTCCTGGCCTGTATTTTAATCCCAGTCCAGCCCTGATTCAAATCATATACCTTAACCAATATAGTCACTGGATCTCGTGCCAATTGAGATTTTAGAGTAGCTCCTTTTTCCACCATCATCATTAAAACAGCAACTGTTGAGATTTCTCATTTGATAATGAAATCTTATCTCACCAACACTTTCCAAACACATGGTGAGCTGAAGAATATTTTGGCTGCTTGTGGTGGTCCAGTATTTTAGAGCAATGTATGTGGGTGCTCCTTTATAAGAGTTATCTGTTCTTTATGGTGCTGTTTTATATTTGTAAATCACTGCCAAGTCTGCCTTCTCAGAAGGATGTTTTGTAATGATCCATTGGATTGGATTATCATCTAACTTGGATTTTTGATATGGAGAACTTTGTTATGAAAACATTTAAAGAGAAAAATAGTCAAATTTGATATACCCCTTTAAAAATCCTTTTATATATTCATGTTTGTCTACTTGAAAATATGCATACAAGTGAATAAGCATTATACATTGTATATTTGAAGGGAATTTTAAGAGATCACCTTAAAAAAACACTGCATTTCCAATGTTCGTTATTTTAAGTAGAAAAATCCTTCAGCTAGTGGGCTGATGAATTTATTAGCAGAAAACTGTCATTTGCTTTGCAAAGAAGAAGCTTTGATAAAGATTGTATTATTATTTGTAATTCATTGTCCTCTCGACTTTTTAAAATCTACCACAATTAAACAAAATTTCAGTATTTGCCTTACTTTTTATATAACACATAGCAGTACTGTAATCAAAGGTAAAATATTAATTCCTTTAAGCCCCTTCTGAATGGATCAGCAGGTGACTTTTAAGGCTCTTTTCTCTCAAGACAATTTTAATGTTGAGAAACACCAAAAGGTTTCATTTTCACATTGCTTATATGTTATAGCGTTGACCTCTACATATCACAAGTCTCATTACATGTCCTTTTTCATGTAGTATCATTTTATATCTTCCTGGAGATAGTTGTTGTTAAACTAAGCAGCTTTTAAACATTCTCCCTCACAGTTTATGCTTACTTTAGTATGTACTATGTAAACTACTGTGGATGACTTGCTAAACTAGTTATCAACGTAATAATTAGTAATAAAATTCCTCTTATTCTTCATTATATGCATGCTTAGATGATCATACTTGATTTTTATTAGCCACTACATTTCTAATAAAATCTAGCAAACTTAATAGCTTTTGAATGAATTTGCTTGGCTTATTTGGGTTTCCTCAGACAACTAAAACACCTGCAGGTAGGTTAACTGGTAAATCTTGACTGGTCATGTGTGAGTAATTGTATGAATGCAGCCTTCATTGTAAACATAAATCACAGCAGTCCCTAACGGCTTGAAATAACAGATAGAATGTAACTTACTGGTTGACATCTTGGAGTGACAGTTTATAAAGATATACTTTTCACTCTACAAAAATTTTAAAGTTTATTTTAGGTAGCAGAAATAGAAATATAGAAAAAAAACAAGAGATCATCTGAGACAGGTACAGTATATCTAGTTCAAACGCACAACTTTCTTTTACTAAACCAAAACAGTAAAACAAACACACAGTCACAATTTTTAGCATCAAGTCCAGAAATCACTTATAAAACTAAATGTGTAGCAAAACTGGTTTTAGTACGTTTTTGTCATGGTTCAATCATGTTATATTGGTATCATTATGGTAGATAGATAGATAGATAGATAGATAGATAGATAGATAGATAGATAGATAGATAGATAGATAGATAGATAGATAGATAGATAAAATTGCCACTATTTTGTAGCAAGTTCTGTTACTTTTAGAGTCCATGAATGTCTTTATAATGACAGTGTCATGTGTGCAGTGAAAAAAACAATTAGTATTGTGTCATAAACATCAATAAAATGTTAAATACAGAATAAATACAGAGATTAGCATAGTTCAGATAATCAATTTACACAGCAGATGCCTGTATGAAACAAATGTTAAAATCTGTAATTGAAAGCCCAGTGAAACATTGACATTTCACCAGGTTTCCTATACTTTGTTCAAGTAGGGGGCCTTTAGGTTATTTAATTCCAAAACAGAACCAGTAGCATCTTTAAAATTTGACAATAAATATGTCCCATATATTTATTGATTACATTATAGCTTCAGACTTTTGGTTTACCTACCTTTATTGCAGAGCTGAAACTCATAACTTGGTAGAGCAGCTCCTTTGAGAGTCTATTCTATTTGCCTAGTTTTTGCTGTAATCCACAGTTCAACTAACTGCTGAACACAACAGATGTTCAATATCTCCATTTATAACACTGTAATTTTAATGGAGCAAAGCCTTAACAAATGTCATGGGTTTTAGGACTTCTCTAGAACAATGGTAATCAACTTCAATAGCCTTTTATAGTTCTGGTACTGAATTTAGTGATTATGAATGAGTCACTGAGGATGTTACACTACACTACAGTAATTGAAGATAGTGGGTGCCTATTGTGACAGTCTACAGCTTGTTTTGATTTTTTTCTAAGATAATGTAAATTAAAGCTTTAATTAAAGTCATGTATGGTGTCATCAGTTTTACAAGAAAATACAAACAATTGTAAAGTAATCAGTTGGTTAAATCAAGAAATCAGAAGCCCAAATAATCAATGAGAAAAATGAGCCTTACTAACAGACCAAAAGTCTCTGAACAAGCACTGATAAGTTGATGCAACCTACTGAAATACTTAATATATTAAACATAATATTTATATATATTATTTTGTGTAATTGCCCCTAAAGTATGAGTGCAGCACCAATATTTAAGTCAATAAACTACTCACACATATTGCATACACTATCTAAAAATCCCACTGTACCCAAGCTTAGGTAAAAGAAGTACAGATAAAAAAAAAATCAGCTATTTCATATACCATTTATAGTTAGGCATTTTGTAAATATGAAAATATCAACTTTTTCTTTTAGATTTAAATTTCCCCTTGGGATTATGAACAGCAATAGCTACTGCTTTTAATGTGGACATCTCTGAGATACGCAAACATTGTTAATATACTGGTTAGGAGCTGGCACAGTTTTGTTAAAAAATACACTGACAATGATAATAAGATGCACCTAAAACATGCAGCATCAACTCCACTAATGGAGTATTCAGTAGAAGATCAGAAACTTACACTTTTCTTACACCGTAAAAATATTGTTTCTATTTTAATTAACATTAAATAATACATACTTGATAGACTAAGGCCTTTAGGCTTCAATTTGGTTAATTGCAATAGAACCACACTTTTTAATAAACATTTTAAATGACATTGAGTTTTTATTTGAAATGTCCTGACTTGTTTACCTTTGAGGAGGTGAAGTTAGAGTTTATTTATTGTTTTATCTGGAGATATAACATGGATATTTTTTTTTCCAATCATTTATAATGGCTAACATGGTACAACACCTTAATTTGTATTGTAAAGCTAGTTTATAACTTGTCATATAACAAACTTTTTGTATCCTATATGATCCTACCTCAGTGTTTATTTTAAGACAGCAAGGTAAATGTGTCCAGCAAACGCTGAGTAACTGTTGACTTGCAACGGAAGAGCAGAGAGACACTTCAGAGTTTAAGCAGTCCAACAGTTACACACAGAAGAGATTGACCTGATGTGAGCTGTTCTTTAAGGCTCAAGTGACTTCTTTTCATGCCATGTTTGTAAGCGAAATGAACTGGCATCAAAGTACACAAAGGTTAAACAGAGGTCATACAGAGAGAGCCAATCATACATATTTGAAAATTAAAGAAAAAATATGAAATTACTTACAGACTAATTCTGATTTAACTTTTTTAAAACAAAACACTGTTACAGCATAGTAAAGCAGCATGTGTAGTGGAAAATCCATCCATCCATCCATCCATCCATTTTCCAACCCGCTGAATTCGAACACAGGGTCACGGGGGTCTGCTGGAACTAATCCCAGCCAACACAGGGCACAAGGCAGGAACCAGTCCCGGGCAGGGTGCCAACCCACCGCAGTGTAGTGGAAAATATGTAACAATTTTTGTTTATTAAGCTTTTCAGTTATATTGTCTTTTGTCTTACCTTTGCTCATAGTGAGATGATTTCATTTTATTATGGAGGCTCAAGGTTGCTAATGACTTGGGATGAAGTATCGCTATTTAACCTAATAAAGGGTGATCTGATGCCCCATATATTGACCTATGTGTAATAGATCAACATGCTACCAAGTATATGCTAAATATTCACTTGTGTATTCATACTAACAAAGGATTGTTAGCCTAACCCAATTTGTACTACAAGAGTTACCTACTTGTATCAGTGTGCACCAAAGGTATCTTTGCTAAAAAATTATTCTTGCATTTACATATTGCTATAATCTGAAGAACCTTTTTATGTGTTTTAAACGTGGGTCAAGAGATTTTTCCTGTCGTATGTTATCCAAACATGTTTCTTTTCTTAATAGGAGGTGGACTTAAGTCTAGTCAGGAAGTACTTCTTTACACAAAGGTCTGTGGGACTCTGGAACAAACTACCAAGATTTGCAGTTGAAGCAAAAACATTTTTACAATCTTTAAAAAGAAAATGGGTTAGATATTGGGACAGCTTAGCTATTACCTAAACAAACAAGCTTGACGGACCGAATGGTCTCCTATCATTTGTCAAACTTATGTTTTTTATGTGATACATAATCAGTAAGGTATGGTGGCTGCTTGTTTTATTATCTTATTTAAATATATGAGGGTAGTCATTTAAAACATAATCATATATTCATTAACAATTATTTTATTCATTTTACTGATTACTACAGAGCAGTGTTTTCAGAAACTTTAAAATTAATATAGTATGCAAACACAATGAGTCTCCAACCTTGATTTAAATGCTGAGACAGATAGCTGCCTTGCTCACTGTGTACTTTGGTGTATTTCTAAAGCTACTATGTTTTTAAAGTTAAGCTGAAAAAAACAAAACAAGGATTCCCTGTTGTCTATTTATCAGGATGTTGTATGTATATACTGTAAGTGAATATAGTTCAACTCCAGTGGATATTTACATTCACATAGTTGAGACTGTGTAAGTTTTTCCATGTTAGGGTAAGAACAGCACAAAAAAATAATTTTCGGGGAAAGATTAAAAACACATTCACTATATGCAGTCAATTAACTAGGCAAGAGGTGATTGAAAGTAACTTTTTTTATCATTTAGTGTTGAAACAACTCCAGAAACACAAAATAGGAAAGTACTGGACCATGCTGTTAGTTGCACCTTATTTAAAAAACACATTACAATATTATTCACCTCAGAAGATAATGTTTCCCTGAAATTATTAACCTACTGAAACCAGTAATATGTTACATGCTGTGCTAGAAGTTAATAGTGTGTGTTATTAAAACAGCATGAATTTGAATTTTCTTATCATTTAAATTTTAAGCCTACACAAGAACAACAGAATCTAATATATATATGTGACTTTTCGGTTGACATCATTCCTTTCCAATGAGTCCTATAAAACAGACTGCACCTTTGGTGGTTCAGCTGCTGCAATGTTATGACTAAATGAGTACATTTGACAGTGCATGAAGCCCTAAAGGCTCTTGTGCAAGTTGGTGAGACAAATTCGGTTTGGCATTAGCCTCAAGTTCAAAACCTGTGTGTAGAATAATAAAAAATAACTAAAAAATTGAACTACAAGATTGGTGATTTTTATTTACACTATGTGACAAACATTTTTTGTTTTTAGCTATCACAATTTAATTACTGTTAGATTCGGAAATGCTCGCTGAGATCAAGAGGTAACGTTTTGAAGGGTTTTTTAGTGAGTTAAGTGCAAATTAATGTCTTAACCCAGGTATGACAAAAAAAACTAATAAGCATTTTTGTAGATTCCAGAAATGTTTTTCCTCCCATTTGTGAGCCTGATTAATACAGTTTACTGTAGATCTGTAGGGTTGAAGCCTATTTTGATATCATTTAGTATCGCATCAATGTACACTATATCAATTTAAATTTAAATCAACCATAAGAGTAAATACTTTAAAATTTGTGTTCTGTTTTCTATTAGTTTTCATAAGATGTCAAATTTCTTGTTGCTTTTCCAGTGGACTGATAGCTAAGGTGTAAACTAACTATTGAAAATTGAATTAGTGAAATAGGTGAAACTCTTTAGAAAAACAGATTTTCTGAAATTATTTCTGGGTTCCAGACAACTAGATGATGATAGTGAGAACATGTGTTAAAAATATAGTGGCTTCACCTTTTTAAAATGCTATAGACAAATTTGGAGATGTAAGAATTCCGAGGGAGATAGCACAGAGTCCCATGTGTGAAAATTCTTTATGCAGCAAGGATTTCCCCATGAAAAAACATATATATTTATAAATCTGGTGAATAAAACATGAATCATAAGTGTAAGCAGGGGCCAAATTGGGTAACTGGGAAAATATTAATAAAGAAAAATATGAAGTGCGGATTGTGAAAGCTTAAATCAGAATAATGAAATTCTTAACATAAGTTTATGTTTTAATTCTTTTTGCAAAAGAATGACTTGCATTTTTCATTTAAAGTACAGAAGAAATACACCACAACCCCTTGTTCTTATATCAGATAGCATACCGGTAATACAAAATCAGTTTACATATGCACATTTGAAATGCCCCAATAAGAAAGCGACAGGGGTGTTCTGCCTAAAATTGTGACATGGCAGAAATCCATATGAAACTTGAGTGATGGCAGAATAAATAAGAGGTACTAACGTCACTTTTGCAATTTCACAAAAGTATTAAAGTATGCCACAGTAAAGAAACATTATGAAAGACATTTTTGTGTTCAGCTTGTATGGTGTAAAATAAAAAGATTATACCATTTTTGGACTATTTTTTTTATTAAATATCCATCTTGGTTTACAAGTGTCTGATTTTGTGCCTATTCCAAAATGCTAAAACCATATTATCATAGTTCCTAGTATGTTACATACCTGGCATTAATAATTTGTCTTATAAGAAAGATTACCATCAAAACTACCACAGTGTTATTTTTGTCTATGGATACAATCTATGAAATATTCACATTCAAATATTTATGTTACATCAAAAGCTGCATACATTCATCAGTCCATCTACCTGTTTCTCAACACATTTTTTCCATTACAAGGTTTCAGAGTGTTGTGAATTTAAACAAACGGGCATTTAAAATTTAACTAGCTGCAACAAGATGTTTTGCTGGCTGTGAAAAGAAGATAGTAATACTGGATAAGGTGCACAGCATGTATAAGCTGTAAGTGCAAAAGAAGGATGAGAAAATGGATAATTTACTCAGATGCTTACATTCTTCTATGTATACATTGTAAGAGAAAGACAAGACCACAATAAAGATTTGAGAGTACCACCCTGATGACTCCATATAATTAAATGACATGTAAACAACAGAAAACATGCAGCAATTGCAGAGATGTCTTCACAGACACAAGTGCAGAACAGAACTGCCTCAGGCAGATCTTCCTATCTTAAGTCTTTCCAGCAGGAAAAAGCAGGTCTGGGTGGACGAACATCAGAAGTGATGTCAGTGGTGTTAAAGCTGTCAATCATCCGGCCTGTAGAGGGAGGAAAAGAAAAGGCATTAGGATACAGCGCCAACCCTTGGAATAGTGGGTTATTACAATTACCATAGTCCTTAAGCTGTTCCCTATGTGCACGCTTATGAAAACATGTCACTTGTATGCTTAATAAATATTTATGATTATTTAATCCAGTTTCTGTCCATCCAGGAGATATATTCTGTTGGGCATATTAAGCATTAATCTTTGAGATACACCATTTATTGTAATATATTTTGTAATACATGTAATAATAAAATGCACTGCACGTTTGGGTCTTTCATGTGTGCTGCTTGGAAATATATATGCAAGATTCAAGTTTGTGAAATCTAAAGAGTCATCCATCATCTGTATATACATATTACAATAGCTGCTGTAAGAAGAGAGTTATGTTTGTTACTGCCATGATGTATTAGATCCAGGGTCGGATTAAACATATGGGAAACTAAGGCACCAGAACCCCGGGAGTACCCACAGCAAAAACTGTAAAAAAAAAATGCTGAACTGATGAGCATCTCAATGGCTGCATGCTTCTTCTCATGTGCGTTCACAAAAAAATGAAAATTACACAAAAGCACACACAAAAAAAGTTATGTTTCTTCTTTTGGTTCTACCTGTGTTGGCATCAGTTGAGAAAACGTAGTGGCCAGTCATCAGCTTATTGCAGGAATCCTCCAATTGAGAAATGCAAGCAGTGTTATGTTTTATCTTTTGTTCATATGCAGCCCGCCCATACTCCTTTGTATTGATCATTTCTCTACATGTTTATGTTTAGCTGATGTTTAACACCACACTGTACTGAAAAACTCACAATCCTCTCATTAGCTGCGTCTGTCAAACTAGTTTACTAGAACATTTAAAGATGCCCTATGAGTACTTCATATCGAATAAAAATTTCAAATTTCATTGGTATAAAAAATTTCAAATCTCACATAGTTATGAGTCTTTATGCAGTGATTTGCTTAACTGTTTTCAGGTAGCAATTTTTGTCCCATTCACCAGTTGCTCTTCACTTGTTTGCTCTTGTTTCCTTTTTTTGTTTTGGT
This sequence comes from Erpetoichthys calabaricus, assembly GCF_900747795.2. Taxonomy (NCBI): domain Eukaryota; kingdom Metazoa; phylum Chordata; class Cladistia; order Polypteriformes; family Polypteridae; genus Erpetoichthys; species Erpetoichthys calabaricus. The sequence continues at coordinate 108,221,027 of NC_041398.2, forward strand.
TTAAAACATGGTGAAAATGTCTGTAAAAAAACTGGAAGTGCAAACAGTGCTCTATTTTATTCTTTTTCTGTCAAACTGCATCCAAGTCTATGGACGATTCTTTACAGCCTTCCACTTCTGGAATAGGCAGTGCAGTCCGGTCAGTAGGCACAGTAACCATTTATTAATTCATTTGGTGTTTGTTAATTAGAAAATGAGGATGCAGAAATATTACACTCCATTTTTCTCTATACAAAATCATCTCTTCTCAACAACATCAGAAAGTGCAATGGTATGAGCATTTATTTATGAAAGGAACAATTTTATGTATTTTTATTTTCTATTCAAATATGTTGTAGACCAGGGGTAGGCAACGTCGGTCCTGGAGTGCCACAGTATGTGCAGGTTTTTGTTCCAACCCAGTTCCTTAACGAGAACTCAATTATTGCTGATGAAGCACATATTGCTTAAGTGACATTTTAATGCTTCATTTTAGTGGTCTCGCTTGTTAAGGTTCTCCAACCTTAATTGCTTATTTCAATCTTAAACTGCTGCATTCAGTGTTTTAATTGCTCCTTATTAGCAATAAGATGTAAAAGACAAAGCAGCCAGCAGTTCTCCAGCTAGCTTTTTTCCAATTACATCTGTGTGTGTTTCATCATGCACGGTTTGATTTAATAAAACACTTAATAGAAAAATGTGACAGACTGAAAATGATCTGTTTTAGGCTTCAAATCATTTGGATGATATCCTTGGAAAGGAAAAAAATCTACGATATAAAAGCCTTACATTGCACAGACTAACAAGCCATAAAATTAAATAAGGTCTGAGATTGGCAATGATTGGTTTCTAATTAAGCAATTGGGTTGAATGAAAACCTGTAGCCACTGCGGCTCACCAGGACTGACATTGCCTACCCCTGTTTTACATCTTATTGCTAATAAGGAGCAATTAAAACACTGAATGCAGCAGTTTAAGATTGAAATAAGCAATTAAGGTTGGAGAACCTTAACAAGCGAGACCACTAAAATGAAGCATTAAAATGTCACTTAAGCAATATGTGCTTCATCAGCAATAATTGAGTTCTCGTTAAGGAACTGGGTTGGAACAAAAACCTGCACATACTGTGGCACTCCAGGACCGACGTTGCCTACCCCTGTTGTAGACTATATTTTTAATGACTAATTAATCATACAATGTTGCAGGTTGGTTTTGTTCTAGCTAACTGCAAAAAAGGTGGTTTAATTTCTTTTTGTTCAGTGCTCTTCTTCATTGGTATTTTTTTATGAAGATCAGATTCCAAAAATTAATATGGAAACTTTAGTGTCCTTTTCAAAGAAACATGTTGATTTCTTATTGTGTGACCTACGTAACTTGCTGTCACCAGGGTTGCTGCCCCTGGGAGAAGAAGGCTGAGGACAATTTGCTTAGTGGGTGCGATAAAAGAAAAGAAAATAAAAAAGTCTAAAAATGTGGTCATGTTGCAAACTGTGCTGAAATCACTAGATTATTTTTTTAGAAAAGACGAGGCCTCAGAACCATTAGCACTTTGCATTAGTAGGAAAAAAGTAGCATTAGTTTAGCCTGGTCTGAGGAAGTAATGTGGTTTTTTGAGTGTAAGCAACACAACAGTCCATTGGCAATTAGCCAACATTAGTATGTCTGAAGATGATGGAGCCCAGGTAGCGTCTAATGTTCGGCAGTAGAACCCCTAATAGTGTCTCTGTAGACCCTGCACAGTGCAAGCAAAGGAATATCTATTAGGCAGGGGTCTTCATTTTTGAAAAAATACTTTTTCTTCTTTGTCTGTCTTCTCTTTGCTTGCTCTGCACTCTATTTAGATTCATAGATTACCCAAATTTTGTACTGGTAGCTAAAAGGCATTGTGCTTTGTGTTATTCTGCTGATTCGTTATATTTTGGACAGTAGGAATTGAATACTAAAGTAATTATAATTCTTGTTGTATTTAATGTCCCTGTTTCTTGGGCATATTGTTCACATTTTATTATCTTGCTTTAGTACATATAATTGCAAGGACGATGCACAGGCCTTATTTTGTTTGATTCAATTTTTGGGGAAAAAGAACTTTGTAAAGCTATAAAGAAATTTTTTAAAAAGCCAAAGATACTAATTTTGTGATTGTGTTTCGTAAATCATTACCAATCATGATAACAGATTCTATATCTGTTCTATTAATTGATACAGATGCCAGGTTTCTGCCATTTGAAAGCGTGTTTGCTTTTAATACTGTCTGATTAAGCTGTTTTAGGTGAAATAGTAAAGTGGAGGTGCGGATGCCTGGGCACCTTAAAGTCATAATTTGTCCCTGATTGGTTCATGTTTCAGTTTGCTCTATTCTAAGTTATTGAACTTTCTTCAAATAGTGTTATCCTGGTTGTAAAGCAAGGTGTGGGTAGACGTGCGTCCCAGCGGGGTGGACGAATGGTATCTTCCCAGTCAGGAGGTCATTGGAATAGAAGGACAGAGGAAGACTGCCTCACAAAAAAATTCCCCCAATACCCTGAATGACAGCATCCCTCTGGTTTGACTCCCGTTTGGTCACCCTCAGGGCTGCATGGGAGTTGTAATTGTGGTGAGCAATCTTGGTGGGGTATGTGGGTGCCACTAGAGGGAGCTGTTGGGGGCAGGCTGTCCTGTCACGTAGAGGTCCCACCTGACTTGGAAATTGCTTCCACTGAGCAATCTTGTTACGCTAGAAATCCTCTCTTGTTCAGGTTAAAAAGGAGTGCTTCACCTTCCCATGTGAGTCAGAATTGGGAGTTGAGTTGGACAAAGCTCCCCTGGGAGATGTGGAGGAGAAAATAAAAGCCAAATAATTGTTGGAATTTCTGGAAGAAAGGAGGAGAACTTTTTAAAAGAGAAGCCTTAAAAGAAGGTACTTATTTAATAAAAAAAAACTTTTTACTTAACCTGGGACAGTGCTTGTAGTAATTGTGTCAAAGGTTTGTGGCTCTGAGACACCCCCTATATGCCATACTGGTGTTATTGGATGTCTTGGTCAGGATGTTTGCTTTTGTTTGAGATTACAGATTTTGTTCTTTAAATAATGCCACTAGCATTTGAGACAGTGGCCAATAATAAAATATATATTTTTTGTATTTTTTCCACTTTTCTAAGTTTTGAAAGTTCCTAATTATGCAAATGGGTGATTGAGCTAGTGACAGATGCATTGTATCAGATATGTGATGCCTTGGTTAAATTCTGCATGAACTACAAAGTTTAGTATTTATAGTTGAAAAGTTTAAAAATATAATCTGTAAATATGTTTTCATTGTGTTTGATTAATACTCAGTCCACTGAGTATAAAGCTGACAGTTTCAAATTATATTGATTATAATAGGGTTCCCTTTACAAATAAGAAGACAAAGAATTTAATTACTATAAATTAACTTTTATAAAGTAATGTCACAGTTAAAACAAAATGCTTATCCACTTTACTAATCTAGGTATGTACATAATTCTATACTGATTAAACAAAAAGCATAGTGAGATGTAATGATATTCAAAGAATTATTGAGTGCCATGGAAACCGATGAAGTTATCATGGAATATGGATGCTGTATTATTTTAAATAAACTAGGGGGCTTTGCCCCCTGTTCACTTTGCTCACTAACCCCCCTGCCTGAGCTACGCGCCAGCAACTTTGCGTCTCTGCCGATCGCGTATGTGGATTTCACTTTCACCGAACAGCAAAACCTTTAATTCTCACGGACAGGCCTCTTCATTGGGAAGAAACACTACTTTTCCCTGATGACAACACAAATTAGATGATCTACAAGTTTCCGACTTAAAGTTTAAATCCGAACAATATATTTGATTTCTTTTTGCTGTTCCATTATTTCACCAAGTAATAATTTCTGTTTGTTTGTGCTAATGCGATCTTTACTATAATTTTTTTGAGACCTTCGAATTTTTGTACTTCCATTATCTCAAACCTGCTCTGCATGTGTATCGTGCCAACATTTTTGAATTCTGTACGACGTTCTACTTTGTCATCTTCTCTTTGTCTTTTATTTCCGACCCAGGGCGTGGGACGGGAGAGTGTCTGTCTGAGAAAGTCACATCTTGTCTCTCTTCCCAAGATTTTTTTATTATAATTTCTTATATATATTTCTCTTCTGGTTCGTCCTGCTTCCACTTCAAAACCGGTCCCGCCCACACATAGCCAACACGGCATTTCTCGATTCCTATTCGTCCTCTTCAAAACCCTTCCCCACACTGCCTGCGGCTCCTCTTCAAAACCGGTCCCACCCACACGCAGCCGACACGGCATTTCTCGATTCCTATTCGTCCTCTTCCATGTCATGCACTATACTGGCCTGCTGAGCGTTATACATCCAACAAGTACTCAAGGTGCTGCCACAACGGTAAAGTAGCTTTACCACCTTTGCGGGAGCCACCTGTGTCTTTACAACAGCTTCTTACACAGCAAACATCAGAAGCTAAAAATTATCGTGAACACATTCGAGAATACAACTCTTCTCTAGCGTTTGCTTCCGTGGGTGCACAGATAACTCAACTTTCTAGCCACGGACCATACTGTTTTAAAATACACGGGCAAATTTATCATCAAATCTCTCCACTATACGCTAACACTTATACCTCTCCAGGATATGGACAGTTGTATGTTTTTGAAACAGCGCAAGCTACTGAAGTACACTTACAAAATAAAACAAACTCTGCATGCAGCGAAAGTTTTTCTCCAGCTAGATTCCATGCTCAGAACCATCAACCCCTTTGCTAAATCATACAAACACATGCATGAAATCGCTCAGTCCAATCCAACAGCATCTGTATGAATGGTTTTCAAGGAAAACCCTAGGCAGGATTTACGAAGATACAATGCCCCGACATGTCACACCGATGTTGCAGTGATTTTCATCGGAGAACCGCCTGCCGAAAGGGACATTTGCATCTATCCCATAGGCAACTCCTGTAAACAGATTTCCATGCTCAATATGAATTGAGATCCTATTGTTTACCCACTTTTATTCCCTTACAAGTCAAGTAGAGCTTTATTGTCATCCTAACAATATACTTACAGTACACAGTGGGACGAAATATCGTCCTCCAGAGTCAAAAGGTGCAGTACACAAGATATATATATATATAACTAAAAACATATACAGTATTAAGTAGTATTATGTAATCCAGAGAGTGTGTGGAGTAAAGAGTCCAGTGTGGAGGAGGGCAGCATGGTGTTCAGGAGCCAGACTGCTTGGGGAAAGAAACTATTGCACAATCTCGCAGACCTGCTCCTGATGCTGCAGAGTCGTCTTCCAGATGGAAGAGGAGTAAACAATTGGTGGGAGGGGTGGTGGGGGTCAGCCATGATGCTAGTGGCTTTATGCAGGCAGCGTGAGGTGTAGATCTCCTGCAGACTGGGTAGAGAGCTGCCAATGATGCACTCAGCAGTCCGCACAATCCTCTGAAGGGCTTTGCGGTCGGAGGCATGGCAGTTTCCATACCAGACTGTAATACAGCTGGTCAGGACGCTCTCTATGGTGCCTCTGTAGAAGGTGGTAAGTATGGGTTTAGGGAGGTGCACCTTCTTCAGTCGTCACAGGAAGTAAAGACGCTGCTGGGCTCTTTTTGTAAGATAGTTGGCATTTTTGGTCCAGGACAGGTCCTCTGTCATATGAACACAGAGGAACTTGGTGCTGTTCACTCTCTCTACTGTGACGCCATCAATGTTGAGTGGGAGATGGACAGCCTTTGTCTTCCTGAAATCAACAATCAACTCTTTTGTCTTTTCAACATTAAGAGACAGATTATTGTCTTTACACCAAAGTGCCAACCGTTCCACCTCTTCTCTGTACGCCGCATCATCGTCGTTCTCAATAAGTCTCACTACTGTAGTGTCATCGGCGAACTTGATAATATGGTTTGTGTCAGAGTTAGAGGTGCAATCATGGGTCAACAGCGTGAAGAGTAGCGGGCTCAGCACACAACCCTGGGGGGCACCTGTGCTCAGTGTGATGGTGTTAGATCTTATATTCCCAATCTGTACTGTTTGAGGTCTTTCAGTGAGAAAGTCCAGAATCCAGTTGCAGGTGGAGGTGTTGAGTCCGAGCAGATCCAGCTTACTGATCAGCTGCCTGGGAATGATAGTATTGAATGCTAAGCTGAAATCAATGAACAGCATTCTTACATGTGCATTGCGGTGATCCAGATGTGACAGGATCAGGTGGAATACCATTGAAATTGCATCGTCAGTTGATCGATTTGATTGATATGCAAACTGTAGACGGTCCAGTTTGGGTGGCAGCTGATTCTTTATGTGACTCAAAACTAACCGCTCAAAGCACTTCATAATGATTGGAGTGAGTGCCACTGGGCTGTAGTCATTGAGTTCCGAGGCTGTAGCTGTCTTTGGGACAGGTCTGATGGTGGTGTTTTTAAAACATTGTGGCACAACAGCTTGGCTCAGGGAGATGTTGAAGATGTCGACTAGGACATCAGTCAGCTGGTCAGCACAATCTCTGAGCACATGTCCAGGTATGTTATCTGGTCCAGCAGCTTTGTGTGGGTTGACCCTGATGAGAGTCCTTCTTACACTAGCTGCAGACAGGGACAGAACTTGATTGTCTGACGAGGGGATGGTCTTCCATGCTGGTTTATTGTTCTGTGTCTCAAACCTGGCATAGAAGGTGTTAAGAGCGTCTGGAAGAGAGGTGTCGTTAACACACATATGCGGTGGGGCCTTATAATCCGTGATGGTTTGGATGCCCTGCCACATTCGACGAGAATCTCTTGAGCAGGCGAAGTGATCACTAATTTTCTTTGAGTACTCCCGCTTTGCTAACTTAATGCCTTGGGACAGGTTGGTTCTAGCTGCTCTGAGTGCCACTTCGTCGTTGGCTTTGTAGGCAGCATCCCTTGTTTTCAGCAGCTCGTGAACTTCTGCTGTGAACCATGGCATCTGGTTAGCACGTGTTGAGACAGATTTGACGACGGTGACATCTCCAATGCATTTGTCAATGTATCCTGTCACTGCTTCGGCATACTTATTAATGTCAATGTGATGATCAATGGTCGCCGCTTCTCTAAAGACACTCCATTCTGTGCTCTCAAAACAGTCCTGCAGGGCTTCAGTAGCTCCATCTGGCCATGTTCTGACCTGCTTTATTACCGGCTTTGTTCTCTTCAGCAATGGCATAGATGCCGGAGTAAGCATTACTGTAATGTGATCAGACAGTCCAATGTGAGGGTGGGGAGTTGCTCTATATGCAGACCTGGTGTTAGTGTATACCAAGTCCAACATATTGTCTCCTTTTGTCGGAAATTTAACATGCTGGTGGAGTTTAGGCAGAACAGTCTTTAAATTCGCTTGATTGAAGTCCCCAGCTATAATAAAAAATCCCTCAGGGTGGCGAGATTGCAGGTCACCGATGGCCTCATACAGCTTGCATAGCGCCTCCTTAGCATTTGCATCGGGAGGAATATACACTGCCACAATAACAATAACACTGAATTCTCGCGGCAAATAATAAGGTCTGCACTTAACTGCCACAAATTCCACCAGCGATGAGCAGTGCTTCGTGATCATACCTGTGTTTCCACACCATTCTGTGTTGATGTATACACACAGGCCGCCGCCGCGTGTTTTTCCGGATCTGCTGGCGTCTCTATCCGCACGGATAGCATGTAGCCCTGTTAGCTGTATAGCCGCGTCAGAGATATTATCATTCAGCCAGGTTTCCGTGAAGATAAAAACACAGCAGTCTCTTACTTCACGACGTTTACGGAGACATTGGCTGGAACAAAGATTTACAACATGTTCCCGATAAAAGAACCGCCAAGTGAATAAGGCTTACTCAATGCCAATTTTATGCGTATAGATTAGCAATGAGGAATACATTTAGTATTCTGCACACCAGCGGCAAACTATTCCAACAGTACGTCGTAGATACGTATGTTAAAACAGAGGGCGCGCGACTCAACTATCTCAGATTACATCAACAAGATCTGCGCGTGGAACAATACAAAGGACTATCAGACGCACTGCAAGCAAACGCTGAAAATAACAACATACATGTAGACAAAATGATCATATTACTGTCCACATTTCCAGGAAGTCCAAGATACATGCAACAAAACTATCAGGATGCCATGGGCATAGTACGTAAATTCGGAAAGCCTGATTTATTTATCACTTTCACATGTAATCCTGCTTGACTGGAAATTCTACATGCACACTGCGTCTTTCAAGAAGTATTTATTTCTTCTTGATTTCTGAATTCCTTTCTCAACGTTTTCCATTCCTATTCTTACACTGCCATATGCTACGGCGGGCGTCGGCTAGTAGAGAGATGTCTTGTTAGTTTTACACTTCACATCAAATGTCATTTTTATAACAAAACTGTTTTAAGTCATTACATGAAGGTAATATTTTCTTCTGTTAACATGACTCATATATATATATAATATATAGTTATTGGTTTACATATGTTAAAACATTATATTAGAAAGGCTTGAAAATTTTTTAAAAAAATCAAATAGACTGTTTTATAATAAAGATTAATAATGTCTTTTAAATGGTAGGTTTGCTCAGGCATTTGTATATTTTAAAAGCAGCTGGAAAATAAAAATTAAACACAAAGAGTAAAACCACTAGGATATAAAAGGGCACAAACATTTTCAATGTGTACACCCTTTATAAGAATAAAAAAATAAATAAAAATAAATGTAAGCTGAACTACTATGCAGCAGATGTTGAATAACTTCTACCCTGGAAACATTTTTGGAGTTGTGCCACTTCATCTACAGAATGAGGCATATTGAGAATATCTACAGGGTGTTTATATGAGAGTTTATGTCCTTTTAATTACTGAGCTAAGCCCAGCAGAATAACATTTTCTGAGTAGAGTAGACATAAAACAGTTCAATTGCAGAAAGAAACTAGTTTAATATTAGATAGTTAGTATTGGACTTTCTTTTCAAGATTCAAAAGAATTCTGGATTATTCTAACACATCACTCATTCACTGTACTTATTTCTCTTGCCACTTTCCTTAATACTGTTCTCTTGATTCTCAAACCAGTCTTTTTTGCCGGAATGTGACGGTTTTCATGACATACGCTCTCCATCTGTATGTTTAGTCTGGTTCAGTTCTTCCTGCCCTTAAGCCTTCAAAAAGAGTTTGAAATAACTACATTTGACACATCTGTTCCCAACCATTTCAAACTATTCAGATATATAATATATCTTGTATATATACTGTGGAGTACCTATTAGCGTGCTTTGGTTCTTTAGCTAATCTATAGTATTTGATTTCCAGCAAGTATAGGCACTAACCAAAGCATAATATTGAAAATGAAATTGCTAAACTTCACATCTTAAAGAGACAAATGTTGGAACATCCTTTATGTTCTGGGCAGGAAAGAAAAGAGCTAAGCATTAGAACAATTTTTTCTGCCCATGGATGGCAAATTCTTTCACATGAGCGTTGATACTTTGAGTTTGCATTTCTTTGTCATTTAAGTAACTGAATTTATTTATCTATACATTTATATTTATTTTATATTATAATAATGATAATAAATTTGGTAAGTTCAAGATTTAAACATGTATAATAAAAATGAATATTCTTCTACTGTCTTATATACTTCTGTTTTGGGTAATATAAATAACAGAAATAAAACATGACATTTAAGTTGATCTTAATAGGACGAATGGAATGAACATGATTACAGTATGAACTGGAAATATTGCCACTGCACCTGAAAAGACTGACACACTATGATATTTAAACACACCGTTAATTACACTCTCTGCCTTCAAAACTGCATCTAATGACATTAATCATATTTGCATGTCTGAGACATGAAACTCTTTTACAATGCTTACTTTAAAGCATGCTTAGAGCACTGTATATGTCTTCTTAAAGATATTAACACCAAAATGAATAACAGAATGTGTCCAAGTTTCCTGAAAGTGGTATAATCAATAAAAATCCAAAGTTTGAAAAATTACACCTTGTGATCTAAGTGAACCACCAACTCATTATGGAGACAGACAATGCTTGCAGCTTTGACTATCTTAAAACACTACATCTTCTACTCTATTGTACTGTCATTAAGTATTAGCTATTAGGTTGAATTATCCCCACAGTGTTGCTTAAGGAAAATGTTCAACATTTTGCTGTCAAAGAATATAGGAACACCTACATACACCACAATGTATACCTCAACTTAATATCATGAATTCTAGATGGTCAGAAATACTAACACAAAGATTGCCAGGTTACAGTTTTAGAGTCCTATCATATCTTTGAAAACCTGATATTCTCAGATGCTACAACATGGAAAAATAAATTATTTGAAACTGGAGCTCATCAAATGAGCCAGAAAGTATATGTTAATGTTGTAAAACTTCCAACCTATAGCTATTATTATACAGTTATTGCACCTGGTTCTTTTTGATGGACTCTCTAGCTCTCATTAGAGTTAACTTCTTTGCATTATCAGCACGCTTCTATGTTTAGATGTAGTTGTCTTAGTATTGCCTCAACAAAAAATACATCTTAAACAATGGTAATATTAGTGGCAACAGTATCGTTGATAAAAAGAATAAGGCAGCCCTTGAAATTTTTCAAACATATGAATAAACCTAAACACAGAAAAAGGAATGGTTTCCTGAATTCATTACACCAGTGATAAAGGGAGCTAGTGAGAATTTGATTGGCATCCTAGAAACACATTATATGGGCTATCTTGTATAAAAACTGGTGTATCTTCTTGGAAACAAAATTATGCAGAAGAGGCAAACAAAAAATGGTAAATGGCAACAACGTCCAAAAGAAAGTTAAGAAAAGTACAATTTTCAAGGCCTGTGTTTAATTTCACTCAGTCCGGATTTTCTTAATTTCAGTTGCTTGTGCAGTTACTCAAAAATAGGTGAAGGAAATAGATTGTCAGATTATATTAATTAACCATTTACACACATTACCATATTTGTTGTATAATTTCAAATACTACAGAAATTATGCAAGGTTAATTTTAAGATGGTAAGAAAGTAGATTATTACCAGCTTGAAAGAACCTCACATCACCTCCTCTACACACCTTAACTTTGTTTTCCTAGAGCAATGCTATTCAGAATAAGAGAAGCATAAAATTCATAGCAGAAAAACTGAACTTTGCAAGGGAAAGCAGGTTGTACTGTAGGTTGACATCACATTACAGAAATGCTAAGGATACATGCTTCTACTGTATGTAATATATCAGAACGTGAAGAAAAATAATGAATATGTGAAACCTTATAATTTGTTTATTCTTTGAAATGTTTATTAAGTATTAGTTGTCAAATTCCAAAATTATTTTTCTTATGATACGACAGATATTCTAATGCAAAATCAAAATACATTTTACTTTACTTTTATATAATTACATTTTATTTTATGCAATCTCATCAATTATGATTTTGTTATGATATAAATATTATCTGTAGAAGAGAGGCAATCCGCCAATCAGTGAAAAGTTAGTCTTAAAAATGCTGGCCATGAACAGAATATACTGTACATTTTCTGATATATGGGCAGATGACTAAGTGATATTTCCCTGTTTTCCAAGACTTATTTCCTTGAAAGCAAAATGTTCTTTCAAAATTTTCTTAAATTAGAAAGTGAAATTTACATTCCCATTTCTTTATAACTAGGCAATTCAAAATTTACATAATTTTGTTATAGAGTTGGGAAAGATGGTTCCTAACTTGTGCCTGTTGCTCTGTTTTTGTGGCTGCTTATGACTCTGCTCCAGATTAGAAGTATGAACGTGAACATATTATTTCTTCAGTGTTATTGGGAAATGTATCACTAGTATTCTTTAATAACTTTAATTTAATGTTAATGAATTGGCATCCCATGCAGGGCTGAACGGTTAGATGGAAAAATGTACTGTTTTATCTTGTTTTAGCAAATCAACTAAGACATTTACCTAACACAAAAGGTACAAAGTAACCTCTCAAGTTCTTTTTTTAATGGGGGAATAGGGCAATATGTCAAAACCAGGTATACAACTGTAGTCTGTTACCTCTTATCTCTCTCACTCACACTGTGTTGTTCCCCATGTATTTAACCCTAGAGAAATCTAATGCCAGTCTGATTGCAGACAGGGATTGTTTTTACTTCCAAACTTTTATTTCAACCTGAATTTACCACCAATATACTGTAGGGCTTTACAAGAGTGTTCTCAAGTGTCCTTCACAGACTGCAGCTAGACAAGGAATAGACAATATAGCTTCTCAGTTAAGCAAATAGAAATTAAAGATGTTAGTTTAAGCTTTGATTTGAAAATTATATATATTGGCATCAAAACCAAGAGCAGCAAATGTAAGTCAATAAAAACAATTATACAACCTGGGTGGATTCAAGCAATGTTAATTTAGTCCCAGATGGTCCAGTTTCTTAGTTACAGATTATATATCATTAATTGAACAATGAAAACTTTTTTTTTTCTTTCTGTAGAGAAAGCTCCTTGGAAATTGTCCAGCAGCTAAGCAGCATAAAAACATCTATGAAAGTGTCAGAGGCTTCTCTCAAAGTGTCAATTTCAGCAAATGAACTGAGATCTTTACAAATGTTTCAGAAAGCATCACTTCCCTTCTTCTCACCCAAATAGAGCTCCCTTCTTATACTTTTTCATCTCCTTAGCAGAGCCTACAATTTTCTCAAAACACAGAAAATGTTACTGAATCATTATCAAAAAGTCAAGGTTATTTTCCCATGGGAGTCAAAAGCTGCACTTTCTCACTAAGTGAAATACTCTAAATCGTGCTTTGCCTTTCAGCATTTCCATTATACACTACACTTATGTTGACCTTGACAATACTTTCAAGCTAAGGCCTATTACTTGAAATCTGCCAGCTGCAAAGGTACAGCTACCATTTAGTTGTGTGAGGTCACTATCTTGTTCATGAAAGCAGTTAATGTAATGCTACTATTACTGATTTTTCATTTACAGGATATGTTTTTAACAGTAATCTAAAATCTACTTTGACTTCTTTTGACAGGAATACACAATAGATGTCTTCTTTAGACAAAGCTGGAAAGATGAAAGATTAAAATTTAAAGGACCTATGAACATTCTTCGGCTAAACAACTTGATGGCCAGTAAAATTTGGACTCCCGATACTTTTTTTCATAATGGGAAGAAGTCTGTGGCCCATAATATGACAATGCCTAATAAACTTCTCAGAATTCAAGATGATGGGACACTTTTATATACTATGAGGTAAATATTATTCTTTAACCATTCAGTTTAAATATGTCTAAACTACAACATGAAAAAACTGTTACAGCAATTTAGTTAATTATAAAAATATAACCTAATATTATGCATGGGATTTAACATATATAATACATCATTATACTTGTTATTTTAAAGACAACATTTTGAAATGATTATCTGTTATGGTAAAAACATATACCATATATAAAAGTAGAATCTTAATTTTCCAACTGGAAACCTCAGTAAATACTGCTGCTTCTTTATAGTTTCCAGGCACTGTGAGAATAAAGAATGTCAAAAATGCCTTCAATTTTATTTTAGCCTGATATCATTTACAGAATATTTTTAAGCATATAAGCAGCTATCCTTCCCTGTGGTAATAGTAATAGTATCATCTCTCTTTGTTGTTGCTTTTTATGTACCATACTTAATAAATTATAGCTTTATGTTCGGAAGGCAGGCTCTATTGTTGGCATGGAGCTAGACAGTTTGACATCTGTGGCAGAGCGACGGGCGCTCAGCAGGCTCCTATCAATTATGGAAAATCCACTGCATCCACTAAACAGTGTCATCTCTAGACAGAAGAGCAGCTTCAGCGACAGACTGCTGTCACTGTCCTGCTCCACTGACAGACTGAGAAGAGCGTTCCTCCCCCAAACTATGCGACTCTTCAGTTCCACCCGGGGTGGGGTAAACGTTAACAATATATAAAGTTATTGTCTGTTTTTACCTGCATTATTATCAATCTTTAATTTAATATTGTTTTTTGTATCAGTAAGGTGCTGCTGGAGTATGTGAATTTCCCCTTGGGATTAATAAAGTATCTATCTATCTATCTATCTAGAACAGTAGTGCATAAACATTAGTAGGAACAGTCTATATTAAATGGCAAGGGACTTTGACTTCATTCTTTTTGTTGGTCGTATTTTTCTTTCTTTCAGCCTTTCTTTTGTTGATGTTTACTTGCTGAGCTGACTGTTCTTTGTGGGCTGCCGCTGTGTATTGTGTGTCTTTAATTTTCTGTGACAGTAATATTGTCTTGTACGTCCGCTGGCTTGAACGTCCGTAATATACCTTTAATTTTCTCTGGTGGTAATACAGGCGTGCGCGTCGGTAATATGCCTTTAATCTCCTCTGACAGTAATACTGGCTTGTATGTGGCTGTAATATGAGTCACTGTATTGTGTACCTTTAATTTCCTCTCGCAGTAATACTGGTTTGTATTTCCATAAAACACCTGTAACTTTCTCTGACAGTAATATCGTGCATCGCACCGTGCCCCGCGCATGCGCACTTCACCAGAAGACACACACACACGGACCCCTGGACGCACACAGGGATTTTATTAAAGAGGATGCGTAACTGCATATTATGAATTCATCATTATTGTCTTTTCAACCTTATATCAATTGTGTCATCATTTTTAATAAACTAAAATGCTATGATTCTTTATTAAGTGATGCAATGAATTTGATATGTAATGTTTTATTTAACTATTAACCAAAAGTTACATTTAAACAGTTTTCTGAGCTCCATTTATTTTGAGTGAAACAGAACTGATCCTTAATGCAGATAGTGCTGTGGGAAATATTATCTTCTACATTCTTATTCAATTTCATCTGAAAGGTGTTTTGTGCATGAAAGATAAGTGCTTTAAAAAAAAAAAGATTGTAGCCTAAATTAGACTAGTCCATCTCCAGTCTTTGAGGTACGCTGAGTCTTCTAAATTTTTTTTCACCAGCATGGCTGTCAAACTGAATCAAGTGATGCATTCACACTTCACTAGCACTAACCACTTAAAGGAGACATGCTTTGAATAAAGAACATCATAATGTCAATACTGACAAAGAAGAAGAAGAACAAACCTATGTTATGCTTGTTTTCATTAATCCAAATTATGTTCAATAATATATTAAGACAACCTGTCATATAGTGAAGAGAAACCAGAAATAAGCTTTTAAAATAAAGAAGTCAATTAACACTTATTAAAAATTTACTTAGAGTATTTTATAGCAATTTCAGAGTTGCCATTAATTTAGAAAAATTGTATTAAAGAAATAACAATTTTCCTTTGGCTTGTATTGTGAGGTAAAGAAAAACAACTGCACAGCAAACCAAGAAAAGTAAATAACTTTCAAGCACATAGTCGGTCTTTTCCAGTGTACATTCTATTATGACTTTTCCTAATTATTTTGTATTTGAAAAATTACTTCATTTAACGTGATTTCCTGCACAAGGCCAATGTGTATTACAATTGTTTCATTTATTGTTAAATTTAAATATACTTCAACTCATCCTTCCTTTATTAACCCATTAAGGACATGTGATGAAATGTCATTTATATTTCCTAAATTTAAAGTAGGTCATCTCACATTTTACTTTCTAGGCTTGCTATGTTGTCTTCTGGTAAACTGTAGGTGTATGTGGTACTGCAAATTCATGAAATGTCAGTCTTCACTGATTTATTTCTCCCATTTAATTCTGCTACTTCATAGCTGCAAATCCCCCCCAACCTAATCACCGTATACTGGAGTTTGCACTCATCATTGAGGGATGCCTATCACATTAACTGGATATTCTGATCTGGCTTTGTGTGGCTATCTGCATGAAACCTGTAGTGAAATGGCACCCATCAAGGGTAAATTCCTACATAGCATACTGTGCTGCCCATGAAGACAACCTTTTAAAAAACAGAATAAGCAGCTTCAGAAAATGTACAGTTTTTAGAAAATAAACATGTCATGAAAAAAATAAATGCAAAAATATGCTTGTTGTAGCACAAAAAGCTTAGGAAAATTATTTTATTTTTTTATGGTGGTATTTTAGTTTTAAAAATAAAAGATTTGGTCTCAGTAAATAAAGAACACAGTACATTCCTAGCTTTACTTACTCTATATTAAAGATATTGTTAGGCACCTCCAAAGGACACCATATACATATGTGCACATTATATGCTAGTGGCATACATACCATTCCCAAACCTGCTTAATTCAATTCAGGGTATTGATGGGGTCAGAGCCAGTCCCTGGAGCATCAAACTTCAGGAGCAAGCTAGGAGCCAAGACACCGGTTGATAGTTGGGCACTCAACCATGTTAAGAGGGCCTTGCAAAAAATTGAGGACTCTTGGTTCCCCTTTTATCAACAAGAACATTTATTTCTATAGCACATTTTCATACAAGGAATGTAGCTCAAGGTGCTTTACACAATATAAAAGAAGAGTTACAAGATGAAAAACAGCCAGTTAGATAGTTATATATAACTAAATAAATAATATATAAAAAAATTATAAAAATTCCATATGCACTTACATAACACAGATATACTATTGGTAGAATCCTAATTTGAAAATAAGTTTATTAAGTTCATTAAAATAAGTCTGATCTTTGGTCAGATGACTAGGGAGCACAGAAAAAAACAAACAAACAAAAAAAAAACTCCAGGGGTGAGATGCTGGAGTAAAAAGCAAAATCTGCAGAGATTCTAGGCCAAAAGATCTCCCAGTCCTAACTGGGCTTTCTATGTAACTTAAAGGTGCTAAAGTCAGTCTTATTATTTTTTAATATTCATATTAATTAATTTGATACATTTGATCTCGTAGACAAGAGTATCTTCTTTCATTTCATAATCAAAAGTGGCTGCACAGTACTGTAATCAGGTGGTGGTGGCCACAGGGAAACTGAAAAAAAAAATAGAGAAAAGTAGGGATTAATAATGATAGCACATCAATGAAGTATATAGTGTAGCAATGCCTATATAATCTGTTAGAAAAAAAAAATTAAGAAAAGGACAAACTGAATTTTTTTTTAATAGTTTTTTTAATTAATCAATGGTAAAGTCAATCAATGGTTAAGTATTCAAAATATTTGGTGCATAACAGCAAAAGGCCACCTCACCACTTGTTTTATGCTTAGCTCTCGGTATAATAAGCAAACCAGTGTTAGACAATCTGAGGTTACGACTGTGAATAAAGGAGGGAGGCAAGATTATTCAGAGCTCTATATACCATTAGCATTATTTTAAAATCTATTCTAAAGGACACAAGCAACCAAATGTAACAATGCTAAAACCAGTGCGATGTATTCAGATTTTCTTGTGCTGGGTAAGATTCTAGCTGCAGCATTTTGAGCTAACTGCAACCGATTGCTACCTTTCTTAGATAGTCCTGTTAGGAGAGCATTACATTAATTTAGTCAACTAAAAACAAAAACACGCATTCATTTTTCAGCACCTTGCAATGGTATAAGAGGTTGTGACAGATAGGGGGTGCTCTCGCTCCCTTGAACCCTTGGACACCACTCCAGACACCAGGTAAAAGTCCAATAATACTATTTATTATGACAATAATGTGCACAAAGCACCATCCACTCCACTATACTCATAAACAATACAATACTAATCAATAAACAATCCTCCACTCTCCCAGACGCGTTGCCACCCTTCCACCCAGCTCAGCTCATCGTCTGGTATCTCCCACAGTCTTTTATAGTCCGTGACCCAGAAGTGTTTCGCTCTCTCTGTCCATGTGACTAGGAACACTTCCGGGTCAGATAAAAACTCTTCTTCTTCATCCCGGAAGCACGTCATTCCTCCTGTCGCTGTGACTAAGACGTACTTCCGGGTTATAGGGCACGTAAGAGTCTCTGGGCCTCCCTGCAGTGTCCTCTAGCAGCCCCCATGGTATCCAGCAGGGCTGTGGATAAAAACTCCATTGTCCAGGATTCCCTGCTGGCCGTCGGGGCACCTCCATGCTGCAGGGAGAGATCACCTGGCGGCCTGGGGGTATTGGCAGGGATAAACGGCCGGCCACATATCACAAGGTGTAATGTTTGCAATATATCTTATGCAGTTCTAGTAATATAGTTAATGTGTGATTTTAAGTTCATAATCATACCAAACTTCTTAACTTCAGCCTTGACTTTGAGAGCCAAGGGGTCAATTTTATTTTTAAGATCTTCAATCTCTCCATTTTTCCCCAACAACCAAAATTTCTGTTTTTTCCTTATTTAGCTTGAGAAAATTACATTTCATCCATTCAGTAATAAAATACAGACATTGGATCAAAGGACACAGTCAGTGTCATCAGGTTCTATAGACAAGTAAATCTGTATGTTGTCTACATAACTATGTAGCTTACCTTGTGTTTAGAGAAAATCTGGCCTAATGGGAGCATGTAAATTGAAAATAATTTTGGGCCCAAAATAGATCCCCCATATGAAATATCATGGTTTCTTCAGCTACAATAACCATAACTAACAAAAATGTCCTGTGTGTTAAATAAGACTAAAACCAATTTAGGACAGTACCAGATAGACTCACCCATTGGCTGGGCGATTAATAAGAATGCTGCAGTCTATGGTGTTGAATGCTGTGCTCAATTCTAAAAGAATGAGAACAGATGCATTGCCTCCATCAGCATTAACCCGTAGGTCATTAACTACTTTAACCAATGTAGTCTCTGTACTGTAATTTAGTCTAAAACCTGACTGAAACCTATCAAGAATGGTGTGCTTATTCAAACTATTATTTAACTGATTAAAACCCACTTTTTCTACAACATTACTTAAAAAAGGCAAGTTAAAAATAGGTCTAAAGTAGTTAAAGACAGAGGCATCAAGATTGTTTTTCTTGAGCAGCTGTTTAACTATTGCTGTCTTAAGAGAATCAGGGAAACCCCAGTGTCTAATGAGGAGTTAGCTATATCAAGTACACTATCAATGAGCACATCAGAAACTTCTTTAAAGAGCATGTTGGACTTATTACAATGTGCATCATACAGACCAATCTCACTTCTGAAAAATGATGTTAAGATACTCTCCAAAGTCCTAGCTAGAAGGATTGAGAATAATAGCACCAGAGTAAACTGGATTTATTAAAGGTAGACATTTGGCTTCCAGTCTTCGACATCTATTTAATGTAATATATTCACCCATAAAGTCCAACATTTCAGAGATCTTATTACCTTTGGATACAGAAAAAGCATTTGATATGGTTGAATGGGATTACCTGTTCACCACTTTGCATAAATTTGGGTTTGGCCCTAACATACGTGCATGGATCAAACTACTGCATACCAATCCAGAAGCTTCAGTTTGTATTATAAACAATACCTTAGGCTACTTCAAACTAGAACGTGGTACTAGACAAGGATGTCCCTTGTCACCACAGCTATTTGCAATGGCCATTGAGCCATTGGCTGTTCACTTTCGAAATACATCAGAGATAAAAGGGATTTTCAGAGAAGGACATGAACAGAAAATATCACTATATGCAGATGATATGGTACCATATATATCAGACCCACACAATTCAGTGCCTGCAGCCCTAACTGTACTAGTACAATTTCCCAAGATATCTGGACTCAAAATTAATTTAAACAAAAGTATGCTTTTTCCAGTGAATTCTCTATCAATCAGCATTAGATTGGACACCTTCTCTTGTATCATTGCAGATCAGTTTAAATATCTAGGCATAAACATCACAAGTAAATATAAAGCTCTTTTTCAATAAAATTTTGCTGTCTGCATGGACAAAATTAAACAAGACGTGCATAGACGGTCTACCCTCCATCTTACTTTAGCAGGGAGAATTAACACTGTCAAGATGAATATCCACCCTAAGCTTCTGTTTGTATTTCAAAACATCCTCATATACATTAACAAATATTTTTTTTAACAAATTAGATTCAATGATAACCTAATTTATTTGGAATTCTAAATATTCATGCATCAAACAGGGCGACCCTACAATGACATAAATTGGAACGAGGCATGGTTCTGCCTAATTTTCAGTTTTATTACTGGGTGCCAAACATACAAGCTATAAAAGCCTGGACACTGACACAAACAGGTGAACACACACTAACTTGGTCTGCAATAGAAATGAACTGCTGCAGTACCTCTTTATATACCTTGCTTTGTACACCAGTAAACACAAGGTATCGTCAATATACTAAGAACCTAATTGTCCTTCTTTCACTCAGAATATGGAACCAATGCAGGAAGTACTTCAAGTCAGAGAATATTTTATCTGTGGCACCTCTACATGATAACTACCTTTTTCCACCCCCTCAAACTTACACAGTTTTTAATGTTTGAAAAACATATGGGATTAAATCATTTAGATATTTGTATATAAATAATGTCTTTGCATCTTATGAACAATTACACTCTAAATTTAGTTTCCATCAACACAATTTTTCCATTACCTCCAAATTAGAAACTTTGCTAAACAAAGTCTGTCCAGTTTTCCTTACCTCCCATCTATTTCTATTCCAGAAGAGATAATGATCAGTCTTGGGAACTCAGACAGCATTTCTATAATATATAAAACACATTTTAAAGTCCCTTCCTTTTAAAGATCCCAAAGTACAGTGGGAAAAGGATCTCTTACTTAACATTTCAGAAAAGGGGTGGAAGGCAGTCATGCACAGAATTCACTCTAGCTCCATATGTGCAAAGCATTCAGTTATTCAACTTAAAATATTTTATCGAGCACATTTATCTTGTTTAAAATTATACAAAATGTTTCCAGGGCAAGATCCAACCTGTGAACGTTGCAGTCAACCTCCAGCTTCACTAGGCTACATGTTTTGGGTGTGTACCAAATTAACATCATTCTGGACAAAAATCTTTAAATGCCTATCAAACAGCCTTGGTGTCACAATCACTCATAATCCACTAATAGCTGTGTTTGGTTTACTCCCGGATGGACTTAAAGTGAAGAAGGACAAACAACCTGTAATTGCCTTTACTTCACTAGTAGCACATAGACTTATCTTGCACAACTGGAAGAATTCTAACCCACCTCTTTTAAGTCAGTGGATAACTGATGTTATATACTACTTGAAATTGGAAAAAATCAAATTCTCTCAGAGGATCTGTTCAAAACTGTTTTTTAAAACCTAGCAGGATCTAATCAATAATATTTTAGAATAAGCACCTACTGTATATTGGGGAGAAAGACTCCTTTCCCTTTGTACTACTTTCAAAAGTTTTACTCTGGCTGTTGGCCTTTCTCTTTTTCTCATGGGTGGGGACTGAATTGAATTTAGTTTCGTTAAGTCTGACTTGATTGTATGGAATGTTACATGTTAATTCAATAAAAGTTATAAAAAATAATAAAATAAAGAACATGTTGGGACTATCAATTATTCTGTAAAGTTCAGGTAAGCCTATTTTAGTGAAGCAATTATGTTGACTATAGTGAGTTTCATAAGGTTCAACAGTATAGGCCTTTGAGGACTGCAATATTGTTTATTTTGTAATTAAAGAATGCTGCAAAAGCTTCTCATGTTTGGCTTGAAATATTCAGGAGGCAATCTGCTGAGTCAGTTGGGTTTTGAAAATGATCGATAGTAGAAAATAAAACTCTTGGATTTCTTGCATTTTCATTTATAATTTTAGAAAAACAGGACTGCCTCTCTAGTCATACTGCTTTTCAGTATTCAGTAATATGCACCAGTAATATTTGTAGTGAACTATTAATTTTGTTTTTCTCCATTTACTCTCAGCCTTGCGGCATGTCCGCCTAAGTGTAGACAGAGCATGAGTCTTCCAAGGTATTCTGGTGCTGGTAGATTCTTTAACATTTTTTTCTGGGACTGCAATGTTAATTACAGCACTCATCTTAGCATTAAAATTGTCCACCTTACTGGTTACATTTCTGGCCATATTAGGATAACCAATATTCTCAAAATGGTCACACATAATATTAGCAAATGTAGGGGAGGCTGTGGCATCAAAATACCATTTTCTACTGATAATTCTGCTTTTTAGTGCAAGTCACCGGTATTTCTACATCAAATAAAATGCAGAAATGGTCTGATACACCAGTGTCTATAACCTGCTTCAGATGCATTATATTTAGGAGGTCGATAAGCCCTGTCCTTGTTTTTCTCAAAGACTGTTGGAGCTTCTCATAATATCTTGTACTTGTGCATTGGGAAAACAAGAAACAAAAGTTTTATGTTTAGGGCATGAAATTACTTTTGGCTCATTCCAATAAACTCTAAACTACCCACATTTTTTAAGTGTGTATTGTTCTTGTTTCCCTGCTAGTCTGAAATGCCAAAGTCTGCTTTTGCATCCTAAGTACCATGAGTCAGCTTTGAATGAGATACCATCTTTTCTGAAAGTTTTATGAGGGTGTCTCTGTGGCACCTGAGCCGAGGCTATGAATTTCTGTGCCATTGTGAGAGTGAATGGATAGAGGGTACAAGGAAAGGTAAAAAAAAAACCCAGCTAATTTGTACACGACCCTGCAGGTTTTGGTTTAAGTGGGGAGCCGACAAGTAAATGCCTGGGTGAGCCGTTCCAAAAGAATAACATTATACAATCTGTGACAGGGCTTCAGTGTTAGCCGCCAGCCAGAGACGCAGTCTTCCAGTTTTGGCAGAGCTAGAAAAGTGCTGAGATGGCAGACTAATATTCTTGTAGAAACTAGCTGGATGCGACTGATGTACTGAAAAAACTACTGATCTACTGCAGAAAACGGACCCATGCTGTGTGAGCTATAACCGGGAAACTACTTTTATATTAAGCTGATTTATTTTTATACAGTGAACTTCACTTTGATGAACTCAATGTCTGATACACACTTATCCATAAAATATTATTATAATAATAAGACATCTTCCAATAAAATGAAAAACATCAGTGTAATATGTGTTTGTAATATATAAAAATGAGGACTCAATTATTCTTTATTTAGCCCATATCTTATACAGTGTGACTTGCAAAAATCAAAATGTTTCAGTTCTTGCAAACTACAATTGGACTCAGAATGATAATCTTAGGTGGAGTACAAGAAGTTGCCCCTAGGTGTCTTATCACTTTAAGAGAAGTGATCATACGTTTAATAAAGCAGTGTATGGACACCTGGTAGTTCAACTCAATGTGGTATTACCCCACTCTTGCATTGGGCACATGGAAACTCGATTGTTTCATCGTTTGGGTGAAATGACCTGTTGCTGTCATAGTCCCCTTTGCATGCACCCAAAATGCCCTGATGGTAGATCGGCCCTTGTTGCAAACACTATATGTCAGTTTATTAGTATAAAAAGTAGATTAAAGGTGAGTAAGATCAGAAAAACTGTTTGATACTCAGAATAGACCTGATGCAAAGTATATGCCGTTTCAAGGTGGCACATGAGGATATGTGACTTCGAGATGCAACAGAACATCAATAAATTTGAAGCAGTTCAAATGGTCAGAGGAACCTCCTTCCAACACTTAAGAACAACAAAAGAGTACAGTAAGAGCTGTACTTTTTAGTGCATATGGCCCAAAGATGAGCAGTGAAGTGGCAGATTAAAGCAGAAAAATGGCCTTCAGGGAGGTTTGCTTAAGAGATAACACACTGGAGATATTGAGAAACAGAACCATGTGGCAAGCTCTGGGTCAAGGATATGAATTATGAACAAAATCATAAAAGTGCAAGAAGTGTTACTATAATAAGGGATAGAATACACCACGTTGGCACTAGCCAACAAGTTGGAGGGGTATTTTTTTTTATTAGGTTTTTTTTACCTTCATGATACTGATAATACAATACAGTAAGTAAATGGTAGTAACAAACATCCTCAAACTGATCTACACTTTGATAAATTTATATTAAAAGATAAGTTTGGAATTTTTCAAGTCAAGGTTATTTTTTTCACAATCATGGTATAAAGTAAATATCCCACAAGAAACTGAAATCTAAAGTGAAACATATTTTTTAAACTAAAAAAAAATATCTATATATAACTAACCTGCTCTTGCGTTTTATAATGGAGAAATTACTTTTGGCTCATTCCCATAAACTCTAAACTACCCACATTTTTTAAGTGTGTATTGTTCTTGTTTCCCTGCTAGTCTGAAATGCCAAAGTCTGCTAATGGGTCCCACGGTGAAGAAAAGCATTAAAACTTACTTAGTACATCCACTTTGAAGTAGCAAAGTTTTCGTTTTAAGAAAAATGGGCCTCGTGCGTTTCTAAGGCATGTTTGTAACATTAAAACTAAACTGGATATAATACATTTTATTGCAAATTCTTGGTACTATTTTCTCGAGGTAAGGATAAGTTTCATGTTCACTTGTCCCCAGTACCCATTAGGTCTATTACAAAACACAAGCTAGTTCGTTTTTAAAATGTTTAAAATATGCTTCACTTTAGAACTCAACATTTTTAAAAAAATTACTGCACTCTGTGGTGATATGAGCAAGAAGCATACATAGAATTAATTTTAATGATGTGGCACACATTATATGCTTTTCCTTCCACATCTTAAAGATGCTTGTTAGGTGAATGTGAATAAGGACGTGTGCATGAGTTGACCCTGCAATGGACTGGCACATTACCAGGGGTTGATTGCTCCCTTGTACCTTACAGCACTAGGATAGGCTGTGGTTCCTCCATGACCTGAGAATGTTATTTATGTTGCATAGATGTATGAATAAATACACAGGCCTAAATAAAAAGTGTTAGTCAATCATAAAACTTCATAGTTAATCCATATCCATTGCAAAATGAAGCACATGCAGGAGTAGTCTACCTAAACTATTTTTTTCTGCTTAGAAATATTTTGTGAATTCTCTGCATTTAAATGGGTAACCTTGTCATACCTTTTTGAGTTTTAAAGCTTTTAATTTTACAAAACAGAAAGCTGATTAACCAAGCCAGTATCCTTATTTCATGCATTAATTTTTATAGAACTGTTAAATGGCTTTGTGTAAACTTTGGCAACACACACCTTGGTTTTCATTTCCTGTCACTGTGCTGCACTTTGATTTTCCCTGTAGACATGCTGAACGTAATTCATTCTAAATCCTCTTGTATCTAAAATATCCAACATATCAAATTTGTAAAAATTAATAATAAATGCAGCATGGAATAGAAAGTCATTAAAATAACCAATGCAAGAAAAAGCTTACCAGGATGGGACTGACAGAAAGGCAGGACGTGGAGCGAGCCGGTGAGAGTAAGCAAGTGAACAAGCAAGAGAGCCATGGACCACGAATCTGGCAGCAGGAGTTGAAAACATGGCGTGGAGCCCTGCCTGGGTCATAGACGGCAGCAGGGGCCCAAGCCTAGAAGCAGCGCAGGAGGATGACTTAACTGCTGATTAGGGGACTCTTTGGCTGCAATGACATGTTTGGGGTTAAGCCAAGGAGGTGTGTTTATCGGAATGCACCAGTGGTTGTATTTCTTAGGAGGGATACCTGCCACTGTTTTAACCTTGTTTTTAGGGAAGTATTTATTTGGTTTTTAACCTCCACAACTCACTTGTTATTATGGATTATTTATTTATTATGGAATTTTTGCACATCACTTTCACACCTATCCCTTGCTTTGTGGGAGTGTCCTCATTTGCTGGGTTCATCCTTCAGGTATGTTATTGGTAGTAGCACATTCAAGAGGCTCCCAAAAGGACCCTGGAGTGTGGGACTAGCCCACACCGTCAGGCTGTCTCACAGATAACCTCATGT
This sequence comes from Erpetoichthys calabaricus, assembly GCF_900747795.2. Classification (NCBI taxonomy): domain Eukaryota; kingdom Metazoa; phylum Chordata; class Cladistia; order Polypteriformes; family Polypteridae; genus Erpetoichthys; species Erpetoichthys calabaricus. Next base: position 108,246,724 of record NC_041398.2, read on the forward strand.
ACACAGCTAGCACTGGGGACAGTAGTATGATGGACACAAATATGGGTACAAGGTCCTCCAAAAGACCTTCATATGACAGCAACTTGGCATGGAAACCTCACCTGGTGTAGTCAAAAGCAGGCAAATTACAATTTTGTCATACTAGATAACCAATAGCATCTCCACACATGCACCTAGTAGAAAATGAGAAAAGCTGATTTAGCAAAGTGCATAGGGCATTAGGCTTTAAATAGACTGTAAATAATCAATACTGTATGAACAATACAGTATGCAAGAAATAGCTCAGCCTCTCACAAATGCATGCCCTAGGCAAATATATTTTCATTTTTTGACGTATTTCACATTTTTAAAAATGTATCACAAATGAATGCCTCTACAACAGTCTGTATACCTGATATCATTCATATCTATTATACTTCATTCATTATTTACCTTTACTTCTGTTGCTTATAAAAGTGGATTACTTTAATTTTCTCTTATTATTTTTAGGCTTACTGTGCAAGCTGAATGCCCAATGCACCTTGAAGATTTTCCCATGGACACTCATGCCTGCCCATTAAAGTTTGGTAGCTGTAAGTATTCTATAAAAGAAGTAAACCTCTTAGCAAATAGCTTTAGGCTATTTCATGAAACTTGTAAACAAAAGACATGAAACTTTGTAACAGAATTGTTAACTTTATGAGAAAATGCACTAAAACATAAAGATGTAATTTTATTCAGCAGTGATGAATTTATTTTTTTTGAAGGGTCTAAATCAGGGGCTCTCAAACTTGGTCCAGGAGACCCACTGTGGCTGCAAGTTTTTGTTCCAGCCAGCTTCTGTTTTTAATTGGACTCACAGGCTAATTAAGTTAACCGCTATTTCCCACATTCTGTGTTTAGGGAACAATACAGAAATACATACATACATATATATATATATATATATATATATATATATATATATATATATTAGTAAGAAGAACGACCATAAAAGACATTGAGAAGGTTTGGGGCAGCCACCCATATAATTTTTCCCGGCTGCAAAATTGATGCCAAAGCACATGTTCATACAACAGAGTCCAAAACAGAACTGCCTTACTGGCGCAAGATGGTGGCTTTAAAGGCCATTGGAGGAAGTGATGTCATCAGGACCAGAACCGAAAGTGACGTCGTTGGCTGCCCCTGAGCTGCGCAGGATTTCCCTAGAATGGTCTGTAAAAGATCGAGAGGGAGAATTAGTGCACTTCGCCACTCCCTGGTTCGGAGTGGAATTACATGTACTCAAGCCCTTTAGTTGTCTCCTAAACACTCATGTGTGACAATATAAATATATATATATATATATATATATATATATATATATATATATATATATATATATATATATATATAGCAGGTGTTCTAATTGCTTAGTTAGCAGGTGTTCTAATTGCTTAATTAATAATCCATTATTTATTAATTAGTGGGTCTGACACTACAGTAAAGTAGTCCCAGCCTTTCACAATTCTGTGTTGTTTTATTGGGTGTCTGCTCTGCTAGTTTTTAATTGTCATTATTATGACACAATGAAGGGAACAAACTGAATAGAGAAATGGCAAAATATAATGAAATCAACAACAGAGAGTTAAGCATTTAAATCTATAGCAAAAATAGAAATATTTCTAAATGTCTTATAAATGTAAAAGTCATGCTGCTGTGCGTTTCTAAATGTAGAATAAGAGAACAGAAAAAATACCAGCTAATTAAATGAGATCAGTGCTATCTGTAGTTGTCACTGATTATGAATCTGGTTGAAACAAAAACCTGAAGCCACAGTGGGCCCTAAGGTCCGAGTCTGAGAACCCCTGGTCTAAATATTAAGATATATAAAGAAATTTTGTCATGAAAAATTGTAACATTTGTGGTAAAATTTAACCTATATAAATAAAGTTAAGAATGTCTGTCTGTATGCCCAGATATCACTCAAGCACAGCTCAACCGGTTTACATGACATTTGGTATGTATGTTTACCTTGGTTTCTGTCATCCACACTACAGCTGGGGGTGTGGAGGGGGGAGGGGAATGGAGAGTGTTTACTCAGTGGCAGCTTCTTTGAGAAATCTTACTCTGTGACTCCTTATTTTCTTACATCTTCAGTATCAAATCAAGGATGCATACAATCAGATTGTCATAAAAGTTTACGAATAAATTAAAAGTAGAAACGTTTAATATCATTGTATGGTGTACCTTGGTACTATCCCAGGGGTAAACTTGTGGACTTTGATGGTTAAACGTTTATATTGAGGGTACTGATCTAGCCAGTCATGTTCTGTGGGATAAATCCAGTATGTTTTGCTACTTCTATTTCCCTTTTTTATTCATTTTCAAATAACACATTCTCTAGAAGTATATCCAATTTGAATCCAAGATATGTCGATGCCAGAAGAAAGTGTCTGATGCGGGATTCTGAAAGCAAAGAATAGCAAAGCAACCATATGAAGCCGTACCATAGCTCTTTGCAGCCACATAATAGAGGCTGAAATATTGATAGACGATGGAACAGGTCTAATCGTTTTTATCTCAAGAATATGTCTGGTTCCCAATAATTTCTCTTCTCATTTAAATGTCTGCAATTTCCTATTTGTGTCTGCTTTGCTATGACCATAAAAAATCAAAATGTCAGACACTGAAAATTGCAGACATTGATTTAAGAACAGATTTTCTCTCATGTGCAACTTTATATTGCTTAGTAAGCAATGGCCTGTCTTTAAATAAATAAACTATTGAATGGCTGGCTTGATTTCCATGGGTGTGTCTGCTTGGGAGGTTTGTGAGGTAACTGAGATGAGACGCACCTGCACGTGAGGGTGTGGTTTGGCTCAATTGCTTCATTGGCTTTCTGCGGTGCACGATTGAGTTGCTGCACACGCGGAGGCATTTAAAAGGGAACCGGCATGGAGGAAAGGAGGAAAAACATGAAAGGAAGACTGATCAGGATGAGAAGAAAGAAAGAAAGAAAGAAAGAAAGAAAGAAAGAAAGAAAGAAAAGGCTGTTAAAAGTTGGGAACGAGAGAAAGGCAGGACACAGAGAGAGCCGGTCTGAGTAAGTGAGAGAACGAGCAAGAGAGAGACATAAAACCTCAGGGGCATGAGCCTGGCAGCGGGAGTTGAAAACATGGAGAGGTGCCCTGCTAGAGTCATAGATAGCAGGAGGGGACCTGAGCCTAGAAGCAACACCGAAGGTTGGCTGATCTGCTGATTAGGTGCCTCTTTGGCTGCAAGGACATGTTTGGGGTTAAGCCACGGAGACGTGCTTATCAGAATGCACCAGTGGTTGCAGTTTTTAAGATGGATACCTTCCACTGTTTTAACCTTGTTTTTAGGGATGTATTTATTTGGATTTTAATCTCCACAACTCACTTGTTTTTATGGATTATTTATTTATTGTGGAATTTTTGCACTTTACTTTTGGATGCTTGGATTAATTGTTTTAATAAAAGCACTTATCACTTTCACACCTAGCCCTTGCTTTGTGTGAGTGTCCTCATTTGCCGGGCTCATCCCTCAGGTATGTTATTGGTAGTAGCAGGTTTTTGAGGCTCCCAGAAGGATCCGGTAGCATGGGGCCAACCCACACTGTCACACAATGCCAAAGATAACCTCATGTACACAGCTAGAACTGGAAACAGTAGTATGACTGACACTAACATGGGTCCAGGGACCTCCAAAAGACCTTTGTATGACAGCAGCTCAGTGTGGAAACCTTACCTGGTATAATCAAAAGCAGACAAGTTCCAATATTGTCTTACTAGATAACCAATGGCATCTCCACACATGCACATAGAGAATGAGAAAGGCTGATTTAGCAAAATGCATAGGGCATCAGGCTTTATATAGACTGTAAATAATCAATACTGTATAAACTTGATACTTCATGACTTTAGCTGATTTTTTTAAAGAAGCTTATAAGCATAATTTTCATAAATAATATGATTCAGAAGTCAGTCATGTCAGTCAGTCAGTCATTATCCAACCCGCTATATCCTAACACAGGGTCATGGGGGTCAGCTGGAGCCAATCCCAGCCAGCACAGGGCACAAGGCAGGAACAAACCCTGGGCAGGGCGCCAGCCCACCGCAGGGTACACACACACACACACACACACACACACACCAAGCACACACTAGGGACAATTTAGGATTGACGGTGCAACTAACCTGCATGTCTTTGGACTGTGGGAGGAATACCGGAGCACCCGGAGGAAACCCACGCAGACATGGGGAGAACATGCAAACTCCACGCAGGGAGGATCCGGGAAGCGAACCCAGGACTCCTTACTGCGTCACCTTGCCGCCCCAATTTAGAAGTTCTCTACAAAAATTGAAGATGCAAATTGCAAACAAAGGCCATTCCACCCTGTTCTTCTATCCAGCTATATGACCACTAGCTATTTCATCAGGCATACAAAGGTGCAATGAACTAATTCACCACCCTGACACAGAAGAGTGCTGCACTGCAGTTGTTGTTAGATAGAAGCATATCATATCAAGAAAAAAGCATTGTTCTCAGTATAGTGTTGATAACACTGTATCTCTGTCACTTTCTGCTATCCTTCTTCACTCTCTTCAGCATCACTTAGACCATGGTATTAGCAACAACAATGACAACAGTCAATGGTAATTTCCCTCAGTTGACATATGAAAATGGTAAAACTCCAGGAGGCTAAACAGTGTGTGACCCAGATTCAAGTTTCTTCTACCCTGATTTTATGATGCCTTAGATTGAAAAACTCAAGAGTTTTGGGGAAGCTGGTTAGCCTGTTAGGTATGGCCAACAACCCTGGAAAGGCAGGCACTCCCTAAACCCCTTATTTTGCTCTGCACATTTCTACAGAGGGATTTGTAGTTTTACCAGTTTACTTAAGAAACGTGTGAGTATTTTGATTGTGCTTCAGACTCTCACTGGCCGAGCACATCATTTCAAAAATATTTTGAAATGGGACCCAGCTGTTTAATGATTCTAGAATGTTCAGAAGCAGTAGTCTTCTCAGATGCTATACATCAATTTATGTTTGTTAGAGGCATAAGTAAAACCCGAGGGGGTGGCGCGGGTGGCTTGCCACACTTTTGCTGGAGAAACCAGATGGCAAGTGGGTGTTTGCGTAACACAACAGGGCTCTCATCCATGTGGAACACAGTTATTGTGTAATGTCATGGGAGTTCTTGGAAGTGGCACAGGCTACTCATTGCTTCTGCCCTTACCTATATAATTTTCAGATTTACTGTTGACTACAGAGCAGATGGCTCAATGGCTAAACGTCAATAAGAAGCAGAATTCTGAAATCAAGCATTGGGCTGGAAAAAAGCATAGAAATGCTGGTGCAGTCTTCCAGTGACTGAATTGTTAGACTCACCTAGCATGGAGTTAAACATGTACTGTATGTGTGCAGTATTTACTGTTAATGGTCCAGGTTCATGTGATGGACATTATAGGTGTGGCCCTAAAAAACTGCAGGCATCTGATAACTGTTAATAAGTTAGACAGTTAGCAAGAATCAAACTACTCTGGAGATTTATGTGTACTCCACTTTGAAGAAGTCTGATACTGTGTAACTATTAGGATGTTATAGAAATTTCAAAGTGTCTCTTTAGCTAAGTAACCAAGTCCTCTTCCAGTGGTGAGCAACAGTAGTGCAAACTAGTTGTCCTTTTTGCACATCAGGTTGAGTGCAAACATCTGGATGATATGCATTTTAAAGACAGCAAAACCTTGGAGCAGCACTACATATTTGGTATTGGTGAGTTTGCTACTGAATCATAGGACATCATATTGCTAATTGTGCATGTCTGGCATCAGAGCACTTTCAAAAGAAATCTAAAGCCACACTTTAAAAACTTAGAGGTGCAGTACATCTTGGAGTCTGTGGGCCATTTTACAAGATGGACTAAGGCATATGCCCTGTAAGAACTGAGTTTAGGCAATGCGACAGAAAGCATGGTCCCTAGGACAGAGTTTCCAGAGGATATACAGATATATAGGAGAGGATTTCTTAATTTCACTTTCTCATCAAGGTGTGTCAGCATTCTGGAGTGAGAGAGTGATGAGGTGTTACAAAATTAAACTGCTACATATTAAAAAATATATTTTTTATACTGAATTTGGATTCATATACATATTTGCACTTCATGCGTTGATCTTTATACTGCTGAAGGCTCCCCATAACATTGAAATAGTTCTGTGGTGGCTAATAGTGGTTACAATGTGTGCTAAAAATTTAAACCATTATTGTGAAATGTGTCAGTGCTTTGCATTTACTCTGTTTCATTGCTTTGATTTTTTAATATGTATAACAGAATGGAATTTAGGGATCAAAATGGCATGTGACATGAGCATTACAGAGATGGCCCCCATATATTATTATTCCACTAAAATGGAAAGACCAACAGTGGCAGTAAATCTTGTAGGCTCAGAGATTATCCCACAATTGGTTACTCCTCTTGCACAAAGGTAAAGAAGTGTAACTGGGCATATTTAAGAAATTAGCTAGTATCCTGCTAAATGTTGAGAAGCTAGATGACTGGTAATGTATACCTTTTAAGATACCCTTGTAATTGGAAATTGTCTCTTTATGATAGACAACAGGGACTTATCCTGTGATGGTAAGCACCAGATGGGTCATAGTAATTTTTTTATTTTGCCTATTTTAATATTTTCTTATGGAGTCTTAGTTATCCTTCTTTTTGTATCTTTTGTATATAATAGGAAATCCTCTCCTTTGTGGCATAAGCAATTTCTCCGCTCGGTTTTGCAGACTGGCGGCACCCAGCGTCAAAGCATTGCTACTGTTCCTGTGTGGTCACCCTTTCTTTCTTAGATCCACATTCCTGACGTGGCTTTATAAATATACTGAAACTAACTGCATATTGTTTATTAGTGTAACGCATCTGATTGTAATTAACCTGCAGCAATATAATGGTCCAGGGAACAGCCATAGTATTCCAAATACCATAACTGCTTTAGCGTTGTTACTCTCACACTGCATCTTCTTCTTCTTTCAGCTGCTCCCATTAAGGGTTGCCACAGCAGATCATCTTTTTCCATATTACTCTCACTGCACCACTCGGAGTATTTATATCACTGTATATGAGTGGGGTATCACAGCTGCAGCTGATTGGAAAGAGAATTATCGGTATACAGCATGAAGCAGACACTGCCTCAGCCACGGCAAAACGCTTCAGAGACCTTCCTGTACGGACTTCGCGGTTTAGAAAACGTTTCATCCCAAGAACTATAAATGCACTCAATCAGTCCCTCAAGTGCTCCTTGTAGAACTGTTTGAACTTATATGTACAATTACCTCACTGTAAACTTGCACTACAGTTATAATATTGCACAACCTGCGCCACTTTATAAAGCGCATATTTACATATGATGACGATATAATTTTTAAGATGAAATGCAGCAAAATATGTTGATTATATTATACAGATAAAACTTTAACTTCATTTACATAATCTGTATTGTTAATAATTAAACATGTGAGGACACAGTGCCACAGCGCTAGCTAGTTCAGGGATTGTTCCTGCATTGCGTTGTATTCTTGCTGGTGCTGACGCGACACTGGAAGGATAGACGGATAGAATAATTAAACATGTACTACGAAGATATTTCAATGTTCCTTAAAAGTTTCGAAGAATCTGCGTTCTAAGCTTACAAATGGCTTCACATCTGTTACAGAGCTGATTGTGTGGCGATTGGGTATTTGGAGAAAGAAAAGTAAGGGCAGGAATTGGGGGTTAGTACGTTTGAAAGAGACAGTACTTCTGTAATAAATTATTTCATCGAAGGTCGCGCATGGCGCAGCAAGCCTCTTGCGTGAGACATGAACAAGCACTGCGCCACCGTGTTCCCATGTTTAATAACATGCTTTAACTCCTATCATCATGAAAAAGATATCATGTATACATCTCAGTATTTTAATTATTCAGAGAGCTGTAATATCATGAATGTAATGGATTATGTGTCTTGTCGGAGAAAAAGAAAGCCCATTTAAGAAGCAGGTAGTGATTCACACACATAGAAGATCAAATATAGAACAAAGCATTTAATGTACTACTTTAGTTACAATGGGATTTGAGAATCTAGTAAATTAAACGATTTTAAGATGAAGTTTATGATGTTCTACTTTAATGGCAAAATAAACTACGTGATTAAAGTGGAAATTTCTAGATTAAAGTTGACATTTCGTGCTTTTTTCCCCACTGTGTGCCTATTTTTTTTTGTCTGTACCCTAATAAGCTTTCATATGACACTCAGATGGTGGGCTACGACTCGCCATTTCATGGCAACTTTGATATGTGATTTCTTTGTTATTTCGGGGCACTGTGCGACTTTGTGAACTTGAGCTTTTGAGTTTCTCCGACACTCTGTCACTCAATCAACTTTCTTTTGTTAATTATACCACTGTTTAAACCAACAAATAGTACGTTTTTCCTTTGCCTCCACTTGGTATTCGCTGAAATTCTTATATTTTCCCCCATGCTTTTCCCATTGTCTTTTCACAGAAGGCTATTTACATTGATTTGCATATTCAAAGAGGCGTAATTCTGGGAGGAGTTGGGGCGGGACAGAAGGCGCATGCACGTGTGTTTTTTTTCACGCTGATTCCTGCATCTGGATTTTTCTGTGCGTACGCACATTCCCGCTTTTGTGCTTACGTCATGTTATAGTGTGAGCTCTACGCACGGCGTTATACATGAGGTCCCTGGTGCATAGTATTGCATATTTTGATTGTTTACACAAATTATATGATTTATTTGATTCAGAGTCTATAAGAATATGTAATGTTAATCGACACTTCTCCTGGAGTCAGGTGGCTCAATTTAAGTAAAATTTATGGAGCAGGAATAAAAGTGATTGAGAATTTGTATATTTGCAAGCCCTGTTTTTATGATTGCTTTGAAAAAAAGAAGCTAAAACCTTGAAATAATTGCCAAACTCAAACATGTTTAATGTAGTCTTCTTCTTCTTCTTTCGGCTGCTCCAGTTAAGGGTTGCCACAGCGGATCATCATCTTCCATATCTTTCTGTCCTCTGCATCTTGTTCTGTTGCACACATCACCTGCATGTCCTCTTTCACCACATCCATAAACCTTCGCTTAGGCCTTCCTCTTTTCCTGTTCCCTGGCAGCTCTATCCTTAGCATCCTTCTCCCAATATACCCAGCATCTCTCCTCTGCACATGTCCAAATCGATGCAATCTCGCCTCTCTGACTTTGTCTCCCAACCGTCCAACTTGAGCTGACCCTCAAATGTACTCATTTCTAATCCTATCCATCCTCATAACACCCAGTGCAAATCTTATCATCTTTAACTCTGCTACCTCCAGCTCTGTCTCCTGCTTTCTGGTCTGTGCCACCGTTTCAAACCCATATAAAATAGCTGGTCTCACTACCATCCTGTAGACATTCCCTTTCACTCTTGCTGATATCTGTCTGTCACAAATTACTCCTGACACTCTTCTCCACACATTCCACCATGCCTGCACTCTCTTTTTCACCTCTCTTCCACAATCCCCATTACTCTGTAAAACATGTTTAATGTAGTAAACAATTAAATTACATATTCAATCATCTTTAATAATTAACAAAACAGTAATTGCTCCACCATTCTAATCAATATAATATAAGGAATAAATATTCAATAAGAACAGAAACAGGTGCAGGGTCATAAAAATAATTAACAATAACTAAAGCAGGATAGTTTAATGGCCAAAAAGTTAAGAAAACAAGAATTTAATTAATCAGATATTATCTTTAAAAATACTAGGGGGCTTCGCCCGCCAACCCCTTCACCCACCGCCTGCGCTTCGTGCCAGTGTAAAGAGGGGGGCTGAATGCTCTCCAAGGAGACACGTCCGCTCCTCCAAAACCACGCTTAAACGGTGATACAATGGGATACATATAATTTTTTTTAACTCCTCTTTGCTCGATCAGCTGTTGGCTTGCTGCTGCTGTTTTGCCGCAAGATCTGTACTTCGCTTACCCCTTCCCTCCCCCCCACCAGTGCTACGCGCTGCCATGCCGTGTGGTCTGAACTTCACTCGCATACCAATTCCCCCTCCCAGTCTCAGCCCAGCGCCACATGCTGTTGTGAAGAGTGTGGTTGAATGCACACCAAGGTGACTTGGTTGCTCCTCTGAAACCGCTCTGAAATGGTGATACATTGGGAAACAAGTAACAGTTGTTTTTTTTTTTTTACCTTCTCTTTGCTCGATCAGCTACTGGCTCCGCGTGATCGGCATTTCGGGCCACCGCTTTTAACGTTTAAAAGCCTGTACAGCACCTGTCCTTTTGTCCTCAAACACTATGCGATCTGTTTTCACTTTTCCGTTATTTAACCAAGTAATATTCTCTGTTTGTTTGTGCTAATGTGATCTTTTCACTCATTTTTTTGAGACTTTCGAATTTCCCTACTTCCATTATCTCTAACCTACTCTGCATGTGTATCACGGGACTTGCTTACAAAGGTTATAAGTAAGACGTGATGTGCCTGTCTCGCAGGATGTGAAAGTGTCTCTCTTCAAAAGCATCTCTCTGTCTCTCTTCCAAAGTGTCTCTCTGTCTCTCTTCCAAAGATCACGTTTTGTCGCCAGAAAAAAGTCTCATCCCAAGATTGTTTTATGTAATAGAGAGATGTAGTAAAAGACAAAGCTAAAATCCAGGAAAGGGTCAACATCTAGCTATCAACACATAACACAGTTATATCTAAGCAAAAGAGGGGGAAAACAAAACTTGAAGGTGAAATGTAAACAAAGTCCAAAGATTCCGAAGTAACTAAACAATACAAAAAGTCTTGGTTATAGGAGGGATGCTGTGAGCAAAAACAAGCAAGCCAGCTAGCTAACTAATTCCTTTGCAAGGAGGTGTCTTATAGTTTGCTCAATTGACTGCAGTCATAGAAGCTGCAACATGTAAGGGTCATAATTTAATGCACAGCCCTGTCCCTTTTGTCTCCACACAGCATCGAAAATAATTAAATACCAAATTAGTAATTAGCAATCTTAAACACAAATACAAACAGGCAAAGAAAAAGGAAGCAAATTGAAAAGACAGAAGCAGGATCGCAGACCAGTTGTGATCCTGATGTATTTTTTGCATTACATTATCATTGATTCCTCACTTACTTGTGCTAATAATAAATGGCACATTTTTCTTCCTGTTTACTTCCTACTTATGTATGTAATACTTACAGTAATTTAATTGAAATTATATACATGGTTTTGAGCAGTCCATGTTTATGCTTCTTTTTTGACTAGACTTAATAACTCAAATTACTGCGCTATTGAAAAAGAAAAAAGAAAACTATTGCAGCAGAGAAGCAGTAATGCTCCTGGACCAGATGGCCGTATTTTGGAAAATAATAGCAGAGGAGTTCTTGAAATCACATTGGAGTGAAGTGAAATTGGAATATTCCACTTGGAATGAAAATGTTAAAATCTATCAGTGTACTCACAACAAGCCTCATAAAAGCAATGAGCCTTGGCAAGCCTCAGTGATAGGAAACATTCACATCGAGCTTCCATTGTTTGCTTGGTGTCTGTTAAGCTGGTTGGGTGATCTTCAGGGTGGGACACCATTAAACTACTGGACACCGCAAGTGGTGGCTGTTCAGGTGGCAGTGGAACTTAAAGAGTGACATTACCTATAATTGAAACAAGAGTAGTTACAAGTCTCTTCAAACCATCAAAGCTGCAAAGATGATAATGGTGACAGTGTAAAGAGACATTTGGTGAGTGAGTGTGTACAAGAAATAGTGATTAAATAAGCAACACTTCCATTTACATATAAGAAAATTTCTGGGGTTGGCTCAGAATAGTATTTTCAGTATATTGCTTGTTACATACTGCAATTGCTTGTTTTTAATGATATGTGCTTAGGGTAAAACAGGTGTAAATATAATCAGCATGAATTAATCGATAGACAAATAAGGAGCACTAGGCATATTATATTTTCTTTGTATTATTAGCTGACACATGATTTAACTATTTAGATCTACACATTTTAAACTGAATGAATTATTGATATCACTCATCCTTAAAATTGAACATAATTTAGACAATAACTGAGTACAAGTCCAAAATAACATGGTGCTCTGAATCGTTAATTATATTAGCATTCTAGAAGTGAGAACAGAAAAGGATAATTCTGGCGACAGTAGGGTACACACAAAAAGCATCTCCTCCCTTTATTCCATATCATTATTTAGTGTAACACCAGACCAGCTCCACTGCCTTTGGTTTGTAGATATCCATGAGCCCTCTTTAACCAACACAGCACAGACATGGCACATACAGGCTGATTTTTATTTTTGTCTGTTAATGGCTGCACAAATTTTCACTGTTAAAACTACAGCTAAAATTCCTGGCTTGGTCATAGTCTTTGTATACTGTGCATATGATGCTAGTGCTTAAGGGATTTTTCTGCTAAATTTGATAGACAAAGAAATACAGTGAACTTATGACTGTCTGTGAACCTGTCTGACTAAGTGTTCTGAATGAGCTCTATGACATCCCTCCTTGGGCTGGTTCCTCTCTTGAGGCAAGGCTGTCTTAAACATTATGGGCAAAAAAAAACAAAAAAAAAAACAAGATGGTAAAGTTGATAAGTTAAAATTTACAATACCCAATTGAATACCCATGTTATAACAGCTATAATAGACTGGCTAAAGAAATATTTGTGTTACATTACTACAATTTAGTATCTGCACCAGTGGGTAGAGCTGCTGCCTCGCAGTTAGGAGACCCGGGTTCGCTTCCTGGGTCCTCCCTGCGTGAAGTTTGCATGTTCTCCTCGTGTCTGCATGGGTTTCTTCCGGGTACTTCGGTTTCCTCTCTCAGTCCAAAGACATGCAGGTTAGGTGCATTGGCGATTCTAAATTGTCCATAGTGTGTGCTGGGTGTGTGTGTGTGTGTGCCCTGCAGTGGGTTGGCGCCCTGCCCGGGGTTTGTTTCCTGCCTTGTGCCCTGTGTTGGCTGGGATTGCCTCCAGCAGACCCCCGTGACCCTGTAGTTAGGATATAGCAGGTTGGATAATGGATGGATGGATAGTATGTGCACCACTACAATGCTGGATAATCATTAATAAACACTCTATGATTATGCTGTTCTCAGCCCTGAATGAACTATTGCTTGGTGACCATAATTTAGTGATTTAATCCAGCTCCAAATTTATAGGCTATATTAAATAAGTATAAGGCACAACATTTCCTTTTTTTCTTTGCATAGCTATAAAATAGTGTGTCAGAAAAAAAAAAAAGAAAGAGGACTTGGTGCTCTTAGAAGTCATTTCTTACTGGCATGGCTTATTCTATTAATGCCAGAAAGTTACCAAGGAGAAAACACAATGAGACAAGGTACAAAGGAGTAGGGATCAGTGGAGTCATGAGTAATGAAAAGACAACTCATACTGTACATACAAAACCAAATAAAACACTGACCTTTAACACAAGAACTGCCATTTTTGTTTTATTTATTTTTGTTAATGTTCCTTAAAATAATTAATTCCAACTAAAAAGAAAAAGTTATATACCAAGCATGGAAACATATCAATTTAGTACATATATCTAAGATGGCTTCAAAGATTTTGATTTTTTTACATACATAAAAAATGTGTGAAATAAACTATGCTCCCTTGAAACTAATATTTCATCAGCAGAATATTTTTATCATGGACTGTACAAACCGATTGTGGAAATCATTTTCAGTGTCTTTATCTTAACAGTGTACAGTAATCCCTCCTCCATCGCGGGGGTTGCGTTCCAGAGCCACCCGCGAAATAGGAAAATCCGCGAAGTAGAAACCATATGTTTATATGGTTATTTTTATATTGTCATGCTTGGGTCACAGATTTGCGCAGAAACACAGGAGGTTGTAGAGAGACAGGAACGTTATTCAAACACTGCAAACAAACATTTGTCTCTTTTTCAAAAGTTTAAACTGTGCTCCATGACAAGACAGAGATGACAGTTCAGTCTCACAATTAAAAGAATGCAAACATATCTTCCTCTTCAAAGGAGCAAATAAATCAATAGGGCTGTTTGCTTTTAAGTATGCGAAGCACCGCGGCACAAAGCTGTTAAAGGCGGCAGCTCACACCCCCTCCGTCAGGAGCAGGAAGAGACAGAGAGAGAGGAGACAGATAAAAAAATCAATATGTGCCCTTTGAGCTTTTAAGTATGCGAAGCACCGTGCAGCATACTTAAAAGCTGCACACAGAAGGTAGCAAAGTGAAGATAATCTTTCAGCATTTTTAGACGAGCGTCCGTATCGTCTAGGTGTGCGAACAGCCCCCCTGCTTACATCCCCTACGTCAGGATCACAGATAGTCAGCGCAAGAGAGAGAGAAAGAAAAGTAAGTTGGGTAGCTTCTCAGCCATCTGCCAATAGCGTCCCTTGTATGAAATCAACTGGGCAAACCAACTGAGGAAGCATGTACCAGAAATTAAAAGACCCATTGTCCTCAAAAACCCGCGAAGCAGCGAAAAATCCGCGATATATATTTAAATATGCTTACATATAAAATCCGCGATGGAGTGAAGCCGCGAAGGGCGAAGCGCGATATAGCGAGGGATTACTGTATTTATATTATGTAATGAAACCACAAAAGAAATGATAAAGAGTTGGTGAACCCCTGTATTTCAAAGAACAGCAACCTACAGCTGTTTGATACAAAATCAGTTTAATGTCTTGTTATACACAAGTCCACAACGTGACTGACTCAAAATGGCGGCATCCGTGGTTTTATATGATCCTGGCAGGAATGGTGAGCCTAAGAGGCAGATGATGAACCTGATGATCAGTGATGGAATGGAGGTCAGTCTTCTAATCTGTGAAGGGAGGCATTACACAATGGCACCAACCCATAGTTCAATGGGTAATTACCATCACCAGAGCCTTTGAACTGCCACTTATGTGCACACACTTGACAATTAATAGATGGTTTATAGTGGATACATAAACTTTTGTGTGAGTATATTATTAAAAAGGTCATATTTTAGTTATTACTGTTATAGTTAATAAAATGCTTTAGATGCTGCTAATACTTGTCTTATAATGGACACCAAATGTAAAGTGTGGATAATAGAGGTCAGGGTAGAGTCCCACACATGAAGAAGAAAGCCATATGGCTCATGAGAGCGAAATTAGAAGGAAATGGTAGGAGGTAAAAAGAGAGAGTGCTTGGTGGTACTTTGCAAGTGGAACTGAGTAAACATCAGCTGTGACCCTGAACTGTTCGTTCCTTCAGGACTGTCACTTCTCTCTGGAATTCTATTTTGGAAATGTATTGTGCCCTGCGCTACCGTGATGATAATCTTAGATCTGGCAATGTTTTGCCAGTCAGACATGTCTCCAATATATTAAACAGTATACTACCCATGAAACCATTTCCAACCTCTTTGTATGTATGTGTGTGCGTATAAATATGTATACACACAAGGAGTCCGGTTTCATCTTGTATATTACAGAACAAAGCACTTTCTCAGTCTTTCTAGTTAGAACTTTGTAATGTATTTTAACATCATTATTTAAGAGTGAGATAGGTCTGTATGATGCACATTGTACTAAGTCCATATTTTTCTTAGGAAAGACAGAAATGAATGCTTGGCAAACATTTGATGTATAATTTGGTTGTGTTTACCTTCTTTAAATGTTGCTAATAATAGTGGAGCTAACTTATTTGAATTTTTTTATAAAGTTCCACCGGGTACCCATCAGGGCTGGGTGCAGGTTTATAGCGTCTAATAATTCTAAGAGTGTCAGATTGCAAAACCTGTCTTTTCCCATAAAATGCCTCATTTGGAGACCTGACATATTCTAGATCTATTCTGGTATTTTTCTGATTAACTCAGACACCTTCTTGTTTTACAATTTGTTTTTGTGAGAAGGATATGAAATAATCTGTCCTCTTAAAAATGCTTTCAGAGTTTCCCAGTATTCCTACAGAGACTTCTGGGGATGCATTTATCTCCAGAAAATAATCAGTTTGCTTAGATATGAATTCTGTGCTGTGCTCATCAGCTAAATGACAGGGGGTTAAGAAGCCAGTTATGAGATGAGTGTGTAGGGCATAATAAGTTAATCTCCATGATCAGAGGGGTCTGGTTAGGGATAACAATAGCGTTGTACTGACATGATTTGATAATGGGCAAAAAATAATTACAAAAGGATCAATTCTTGAGTAACAATGATGAACTTGTGAGAAGAAGGAATATGCTCTAAGGTTAGAATTTTAAAACCTCCATGGGTATGATAAGTTCTGATCCATTACAAACTGTGTAATTATTTTTGCATTGTTAGATATTATTTCCACTGTGGCTGAAAACCTGTCCAGCTCTGGATTTAAAGCACAATTAAAGACTCCAGCCATTATAATTTTATGAGTGTTCACATTAAGAATAGATGCAAATACATTTTGGTTGAAATCTCTATCATCCACGTTAAGTGCATAAATATTTACCAGAATCACTTTAGTATTAAATAAATTGTTCACCACCATGACATATTGCCAGTCAGGATCACATATTATGTCTGATGCTACAAATGGAATAGTTCTATGTATTAAGATTCTCACACCCCTAGCTCTCTTTGTATAGCTAGAGTGAAAAATCTGGCCAGTCCAATCCCTTTGTAACCGAAACTGGTCCTTACTTATTGTGTGAGTCTCCTGTAAAAATACTATTTTGGGCATTTAAACCTATTAAATAAGTGAATACTTTCTTTCTTTGTAATTCATGATTGAAACCTTTGACATTTCAGCTCAAAAAGTTCACTGTTAGGTCATATAAACATTGCTTCTGAACTTTTTTTGACATTTTTTAGTCTTAAGGTAATACATTTTTACATATGATAGCTTTGACCTACTGTAGATTTAAGATTATTGTCAAGTGTTATGGCTATGAAGTCAATTACCATGTTGGCATTAACGGTTATTGGGTAAAAAATCTAAATAAGAAATTTCAAAGCTCTGTTGCTCTGTCTCCCCCACCCGTGCACCCCCCCTACCCCCCTCCCCCTCCATTTTGTTCAAAGCAGAATCTTCTTTGCCTTGTCAGAACACGGCATGAATCATGATCATGTTTCAGAAGGATGTCGTGATCAGTCTGCTTAGCTCGGAGAGCTACAAATGTAAATGTTTCAGTGTTCACTTTTAATTTGGCAGGGTACAAGAGGCTGTATCTTATATCAGCACTGTGTAGATGCTGTTTAATACTGTAGTATCCGGTTATTTTAAAATATAATCTCCTCTTTCTTTCTGAGAAGAGACATGAAGTTTTTGGCCTGTATTTTGTCGAAACGGACTGTTCTTGGTTTTGATGCATTCATCCACGTATATGGTAGGCTGCTGAGATCTCGGTGTTCTATTTGAAGTCCTCTCCAGTTATTTTAGAGAATGGCTCATCTTTGAATTTTACTGGGCTTTGACTTTCACATTTTTCTGGGAGACCTTCGATTCTGATGTTATTCCTTCTATATCTGTCTTCCAGCGTAGCCAGTTTGTCAGTGAGTACTTTGCATTCTGATTTTGCAGCTGTTGCCTTTTCGTCATTGGCGGATGTCAATTGTTCAATTATGTCAATACAAGTTTTAACACTAGAATTACCAGAGCCTACGAAAAAACTCGTATATCCGGCCCACCTTAAATCGCTTCTTAAATCCGTTCACACCTCTCCACCAGCATCCTTTGTCCTCTAAATGTGCTGATAAAAGACAAGCTGCCAGCAGCCGGGGGAGGGGTGATGTTAGAGCGCCTGCGCGTATTCAGTGCAGCAGGGACAACGCACATGTTGTTCTTTTTTTCTTTCAGTGCACGTGGCTTCCCTGTTTATTTATATATCTAGTGACTTCTCTGCCTGTCTGTCTCTCTATTACGCAGTGCTCTGTCTGTCTGTGTGTTATGGATCTTAAAAATAAGTTATAAGGACATTTGTTCCTGTTAATTGCAGTCTCAATTGTTAAAAAAATATTTGAAAAGGAGCATCCCACATGAAAATATAACAATCTCAGTAACTGACAGTGCATACCAATGTATAAATTTTATGTCCGTTTGAGGTTTAAAAGAAAAGAAAAAAAAAGCCACACTTCATCCCCAGCGGGGAATCGAACTCAGGTCTGTGAGGCAAGGAAAAGCTGCTCTGCGGTAAGATGCAAATCTTAACGCGCTACGCCACAGAAGCTGTTGAATCATTCTTGAAGCTTTTGTGAAAGTGTTTATTTGATCTTTGGAACTCAGGCTTTATATATTCTATAGTTTATGCCTACTACATTTTGTAACATTTATTACTAAAATATGAAAAAGTTTCTGTTTTAACAATGTGTTTACACAGATTACTTTAGAATAATGATCTCTTATTTCCACTGTAAAACTCCACTTCACTCCCACATAATCAATCAAGGCGTGAGCTGGGAAAACTTCGCTCACGTTCTAAGTCGGTGGGGGGATGGAATAGCCGGCTGCTGGCAGCTTGTCTTTTATCAGCACATTTAGAGAACAAAGGATGCTGGCGGAGAGGTGTGAATGGATTTAAGAAGCGATTTAAGGTGGGCCGGATATATGAGTTTTTTCGTAGGCTCTGGTAATTCTAGTGTTAAACATTTGCTTAACATCTTCAAGCTGAACAATGAGTATGCTTATTTTACTCTCTAACTTACTCATATTTTCCTGTAATTTTCCATCAAATTTTCCTAGAATTTCTGTAAAGTCTGCAGTAAACTTAGTACTTAAATATTTCTCCAGGTCTTTTATATCCTGATGCTGTTTCTCATTCTTCTTGTATATATATCCTTAGTAATATCACTCTTTATATCATTTATGTCCTCCCACAAGTGTGGCAATCAGTTCCTTCAGCTTTGAAATTGTGTTTCTGTCTTCTCAGTGCTTTGTAGGCAGAATTGTGAGTCCAGTTGGGGTTTATGAGGCCTGATCGGGGGGTTGGGGGGGGAACGATTAGCTGCAGTTGACAGTTTGCTTGCCTTGTTTACAGTTTTTCTTCCAAGCCATTCCTGCAGCGGCAGGTCCTGGCAGATCTATTCCTTCACCCATCTTTTCCAGGTCAGTTTCTGGTAGGCCATACCGTGACCTTAAAGCCGATTTTGACTCTATATTAAAATTTATCTGTCTTATCCTTTTCATCTTCTTTCTGAACCCTATGTTTGCTTCTCATCCTTATTTATACCCGTGTTTAATGAAAATACAGGATATCTCAGGATGATAGTAAAAAATGAGGGTAAGATAACACTGCTGCTGACGAAGCTCAACTCTAGATAGATAGATAGATAGATAGATACTTTATTAATCCCAATGGGAAATTCACATTCACTCTAGCCTTCCATCTCACGAAAAGAACAAGACCATCAACCATGTAAATATTTTATATCCATTTGATAGCTGGTATTATTCTCATGTATTATAGTTTTGAAAATGCAAACATAATAGTAGATATGGTGTGAAAACCACATATCTCTAACTGGACATGCAAAAAACTATTTTCTTACAATGTATCTTCTTTGAGTATGTGTCTTTTTATGTTCAGTATTTTCAAACCAGAACATCAGGTTTCCAATATTGATCTTATATTGATATTTACCAGTGATGCCAGAGAGGTATGATAAAATATACAACAGGGATTTAGAACTTATCTTAAAGTTGTGAAAGGAGTATATATTGATTTTTTTTCTTGCTGACACAGGAATTTGATTGTTAAGCTAAAAGATAATATTAAGGTTGGGTTCTGAAGTTCAATTAACCTACCTTAATTAAGCACATTGTTATTCCCAAGTTTCTAAATTTTTCCATTTTTTCAGAATATAGAATATATTTATGTACTGCATGATAACTGAAGAAAATGTGGTGTTTTTTTTGTCATCATCATCAAGATGATCGTCCTTCTTCTTTTCCATGTGTTCAGGTTATTTAATCCAATAATGAGCACACTAGTAGCTATGACACAGAAGGAGATGCAGCCCCTCAGCATTCACTGTAAATTGTCCAAGCTGTCTACTCTGCTTGTCATTCACTGTCATTATACAGTTGCCCAAATGAATTAAGCATTTAAAGCTATATGAAAAAACCCAAATATTTCAAAATACCTTATTAATGTAAATCTGTCATCACTACAATTTTATGAATGCACGATAAGAGAAGATTAAAAAGGCTAGCTAATTAAAAATGTGAGATCAATTAGATGGAATATAATTCATTGATTCGGAAACTGGACAGAATGAAAACCTGCTGCCACAGGAGGTCCCCAATACTAAACTTGAAAACTGCTGATGTAAACACTATATGAGTGAAAGCAAATTATTGTTCATTCAGAATTATTTTAGTCACACCTAATCCCTTTTAATTGTCTACACCTTTCTATAAAATACTGACATATGCTGTTAAAAATACTGGTTCTTTAATGGCACTTTATGGTTCTTTAATGGGTTATGCGGTTCCATACAGAACTCTTGTTTGGCAAAGCACCATTTAATTCTGAGAAGGGCTCGTTGCATATGCAGTTGGTTCTTCATGCTTTGAAAAACCACCTAATATGTAGAAGAAACCTGAACTCTTTATTGTATGGTAGGCTACCTAGCAGGACATTAACAGACTGAGAACACCTGGACGTACAGTCTGTTACTGTATGTACTGCCGCAAGAATGCTTTTAAAATCATGACAAATTGGTATTTCACAAATATGTTACCATCTATCCCTGCAGATTTTATTTTTTTCTCCAGCCATCTGGAGTTTTTTTTTGTTTTTTCTGTCCACCCTGGCCATCGGACCTTACTCCTTTTCTATGTTAACTAATGTTATCTTATTTTAATTTTGTATTTTGTCTTTTATTTTTCTTTTCTTCATTATGTAAAGCACTTTGAGCTACTTTTTGTATGAAAATGTGCTATATAAATACATGTTGTTGTTGTATCTATTCATGGCTATTTACTGAATGGAGCCTGTTATGGATCTAAATAAATAAAGGTTCTTTGTAGAACCTTCACGTGGATAGGTCTTTTTGGAACCAAACTGGTTCAACTATGGCATGGCCCTGAAGAACTAATCTGGCACCTTTATTTTTAAGGGTGAACATAAACCCTGCTTCCACTTCCATAAAATGCCTTTTGTCCTGTCATTTTTATATTTATTTACTTATGAAAATTACTATTATCTATATTTTATTTGTTTTGCACCCTTTGATTCTGTTTGGTAAACTTGCATTTCTGCTCCAGTAGTTCATGTTCATATATTGTCTCCAGCTATTTTGTTCTTCATGGTTCAGTAATGTGAGAGTGTACAAATTGTGAAAAGATGCAATTAAACTTGAGTCTATTCTTAACAGTTTTTTAAATGTATTAGGGTATATTTTTACATTAGTATAGCATCATATACATTTGCAGGACTGCTCTTAAAATATGCCTGGTTTCCTTTGTAGTATTTACAATTCTTGTACAATTTTAGGTCTATTACGACTTTTTTGCAAGAAAGGTATGTACTGTTCTTAGTGATCTAAAAAACAATGTTTTATATTAGTCCATATTTTCACATAAATGAGTTCCCTTACCCATCTGTAAAATGATAAATTCAGAATAAAATTCAAAATCTGTTTTGGACTGGTGTTCAATTATATACATATAAGTAGTAGTGTGTCATAAAAAACTGAGACTTCAAATTTTAGAGTTATTGTAGATACCTAATGATTCTAATTTGTTTAAGAACTTAGTCTTGGAAAACAGCAGTGTCAACCACTATGACACATTTTAATAGTGAAAGGGTCACACCTAAATAAAAAGGGAACACATAATGAAGTATATATTAAATTTGTAGGTTTCTGACAGTAATCACTATATTATACTGTATCAGTGCATAGATACCATACTAGTGTAGATTCATATACAGATAAAGACAAAAATTTATGTTTTTTATGGAAAAATATTGGTTTGCAAATACGTATATGTAATTATACAATATACTTTAATCTACATTTTGTGTGAAGAATACTATATTTTGGTTAAATCATCCAGATAAATATTGTGAGTTATGTAATATGTAAACGTAAATTTGTTTTTAGTTACAAGATGTTATTAAAGGCTGCGGTGGGCTGGCGCCCTGCCCAGGGTTTGTTTCCTGCCTTGCGCCCTGTGTTGGCTGGGATTGGCTCCAGCAGACCCCCGTGACCCTGTAGTTAGGATATAGCAGGTTGGATAATGGATGGATGACATAGTTGGTCTAGATCTTATCTATTATACCAACAAAAACTGAAATTCTAGTAATGGTGTGTATGCTTCAGATATTTTAGATCCATTTGAACATGTGTGTAATGGTTTTCTATACACTATTTACTTTGTTTTAAAAGACCTGTTTCCTTGTGCAGACAGGCACAGGCTGTCCTCCCTTTGGACACATCAATTGTATATACTACCATTTATGCACAACTAATGGAAGATGGTGAAATTGTAATTGCTATGACTGATTGTTACAGTTGTTTCACAGACTGTAATTATAGTATATATGTTTTTAAAAGAAGTGAGGTGGACTTTCCATCAAAAACAACTGTATGATGGCAATATCAGCACTCACATAAACAATTCAAATATACTTAGCTAGAGACCGAGACAACAGCAGACTTACTGTATATCCAAAGCATATTGTTTTCATAACACTTTTCATGAAGAATGTGAAGCTGTGTCTCTGGTAACAATGCATACAAACTGTTTGGAAGCCAGACCTCCTACCAACACAAGAAAATTGGCTTTAAAATGCCAAACAACAATCTGATTTTTTGACATCGACAGCAAGGAAAAGTGTTGCATTCCCAAACGTTTTTTTTTAAATAATTGCAGCTAATAATGATAGGGTGCACAGACCCCACTGGGTTCTGTAGTGAAATTAATGAGCGTAAATTACCTGGACTGCTGTTCAGTTGTGGGAATGAACACTTAGGCAATCAGTCATTTTTAGTGATTATTTATTATTAATTTAGAGATTGCTGCAGAGTTTTGTTTTCTCTTTGACATTTTAGAGATATTTTATGATGCACAGTGCTAAGATATCTCAACAAAATACATTGATTCCATAATGGAACAAAATAAAAAGGTTTAACATAGAGGAGCTTGAATGAGTAATTATTATACTGTAGCTACTTTAATGACCAGACAGCTATTAAGAATGTTTCAGTTTTCTGAGAGTTAAGAAAAAACAAGACTTCTGAATGTTTTCAGGGGATTATTTTCAGTGATGAGAACAAGTATATTTTATCTTTTATTATGTAATTTAGTGAATCAAAATGCATTTATTTTATTAGAACTTAGTTTTTGCAATGTTTGTCCAACTGTCCCAATTCTGCAAGTCTACCCACACACCCACTAACATGCCATTGCCAGGTTTATTAGTTATGTAGTAAAATGGCTTACAGACTTTGCTAATGTGACTTCCCATAGATGTTTATAGCATTCAGACTACGAATGTCATGTTTCATTTATGTGTTCCTTAAAAGATAACTAGATGATAAAATCCTACATAGAACTAAGCAAAATTAGAAACTGTACTATGTTTTTATACTTTTATGCTATTAGTGTGCAATGCACCCTGCCTGCAAATTTTGACAGGAAGGGAAAAAAACATCTTTTTAAATATGCATTTTATTAAAGATATTTTAAGCATTTGTATGCAACAATAATATGTTCCACAATTATTTTAGAATAACTACACTTAAAGTGAGACATCCTGGAGAAAAAAGAAAAATTACATTGATATGACAGAGCTGCGAATTTCACTGACCTACTTTAGGAGAACCATCAAATCATAATTGCACATTGATTCTTATGTTGTCAAAAATACCCTAAAATAAAATTCCCTAAATACATTTACAGTGTGTCTTTGCAAAAATATCCTAAATATTAGTGACACTTTTTTTCTACTAGTGCCTAAAACTAACTGCTATGTGTATCAGTATAGTATCAAGCTGAAGCCATGTATTGTACTTAAAGAGAATTGAGTCAAATTCAGCCAGCTGCATTGGATTTTATGTATAGAATTGGGTTGAAAAAAGCTTGTATTTTTGTGGTTTATAAAATTAGAAATTCAACTCTTATATATAAAAAAAAAATTTAGTAGACAAGGAGCTAAAACTAAACTAAACTGAATTGTGCCTTCCTATTGGGTGTTTCAAAAAATATAATTACTGACTGTGATACAAAAACCACTAAACACTTGACCATGTAAAAGCGCTAAAATGCTGATTTACTCCTGCCCTGCTTACTTGAGTGATATCTTTATTTCTATATTCTGTCACAGTTGATACTTCTTGTTTCATTTTAAACTTCAGAAGCTAACCTTCACCATATATGGATATCGTAGTGCAAAATTGAAGTTATTGTTCTTGTTCATATTTCACAAAGACATTCTACAGTTTTTGACTTTCAAATCACACAACATAGCAATAATACTATGGCCTGTTTCATAGCCAGGGATTTACACTGCTGGACAAAAGTATTAATAGTTTTAAATGTTATCTTATAATAGCATCAAAATGGTCCAATATGCCCAGGAGTCTGTGTAATCTGAAAATATTTATTCTCAAGCCTTTACAGTATTAAATCCATAGTCATTCAATCTCTGCATTGCACAAATCTGTAACCACAGGACTACCAAAGCTGTGACCTGGTCATACCTAAAAGGGAAAGTGGAAGTCTGTAGTATCTGTGGATTTGAGAACTGCCACCAAAGGCATCATTCTTAAACATTATCCTTTGCTTAGTAGTTAAGAACTAACCACCAAATTTTACGCTCAAAAGTCTTTTTTCAAAGCTGTTCAAAGTTACCTCCATGCCACTATGCTCATCCACCTGTGCCAGCAGAGAGATGACCAACCCACATTGTCATTTTAGCTTGAGTAGCAAAGATTAAATATACTACATGAATGTCAAAATAGGATCAAAATGAAATAAAAGGCAACCCCAGTTCAGACTCAGTAACAATCCAAGGATAAACTGTGATGGACAAAATAACGTACCTATGAGCAGACACTGGTTTTGTAAGTGGAAATGACTCTGATACAGACACAAGAGGTTATATTTATATCTTCCTTCAAAAACTAGGTTCACTCATCTCAATTGGTGAGAAAAGCTGCAGGTACCCTCTGAAATGACCACTTGCACTCTCTAAAACCCCCTCCTCTCTGAAATGTAAAGGCTGATGAGCCACTCTCTTTGTGAACCTGAAAGCTGAGATCCATTCTGACAAGCCAACCTCTGTGTCAGTCACTGAGCCCAGACTGAGAAGACTGAAAGCAACAATTACATCATGAAGGGAACTTCAGTATCTACAGTGGTGTGCAAAATTATTCAATCCCCTTGAAAGTCATCATACTTTTTTGCATAACAAAAAGATTTGCACAAATATGTATCCATTCAGCATTTTTAATGTGAACTCTTATGCTGTACAATTCATTTCCAAAGTAAAAATAAACCTTTTTGTGAAATATTTAACTGAAATAGAAAATACTCAAAAGTTAGTGTTTGCGCAAGTATTTAAAACTTCTGTGTTTTGGAAGCTCCAGGTTTATACAAATTATAAATTAATCACAAACGACACAAAGTGACAGTCATTTGATCATAATTAAACATAATTAGGTACTACTTGTGAGTCCTTTATATCTCTCTGGATATAGAAAGCACCCTTTGTATGAGCCATAGTCTTTGTTGGACAATCATTCCAAAAATGAAGACAAAGGAGCATTCTGCTGATGTTACAAAGTCATTGAAATGTGCATGGTAGGAAATGGCTACAAAAAATATTGAAGAGTTTGAATGTCCCATTAAGCACTGTTGGATCCATCATTACAAAGTGGAAGGTTCATCACAGTACCCAGACTCTTACTAAGACAGGCCATCCCTCAAAACTAAACATCAGAGCAAGCTGTCAACTGGTGAAAGAAGCTATTAAAATCCAACCTTCACTCTCGGAAGTCTCTAATGCTCTTTGGCTGAAACTGTAATGAAGGTGCATGGGTCCATAATTTTAAGAGCTCTCCATAAAACAGGCCTCTACAGGTAGGTAGCAAGAAAGAAGCCATTCCTTAAAAAGGTCCACATAAAAGCATGTATGACATTTGCTACAAAGCATGAGAAAGACCCAGTTAAGATGTGGGAGAGGTTTTTATAGTCAAATGATGCCAACATAAAACTTTTTGGTCAGACTTCACAGAGATATATGTGGTGTAAAATTAACACTAACCCATGCCCCAAGAATCACCATATCTACAATGAAATATGGCTGTGGCAGCATCATGCTATGGGGATGCATTTCATGTGCTGGGACTGTGAATCTTGTCAGACTTGAAGGGACAATGGATGAACACAAATGTATTGTTACAGCATAAGATATCACAAAAATTAAAAAATACTGAATTGTTAAATATGTGTACAAATCTTTTGTCAGAAAATTATGACGACTTTCAATGGGATTGAATACTTTTGCATCCCACTGTATACTCTTGTGCCAGAAAGAGTAATGCTTTCTTCAGTGTTGCAGACAACACAGCAAAGAACCTAACTGAGAAAAGCACAGCACACCACAAGCAAAGGACCAAGTCACAAAGAGAAAGGGTGCACTCCAGTGCAAGAAGAACCTTCCACTTGAACCTGGAGAAACAACACCAACAGCTTCACACAACATCAGACATCATCCTTGAAGACTTAGTATTAGAAAAATGTTTATCTTTGCGAAGATAAATTAGAATTCTGAATAGTCAGTAAACAGACAGCCTCTTTTGTGTTACATGCAGAGGTGGGTAGAGTAGCCAAAAATTGTACTCAAGTAAGAGTAGTGTTACTTCAAATTAATATTACTCAAGTAGAAGTAAAAAGTAGTCATCCAAAAAATGACTCAAGTAAGAGTAAAAAAGTATTTGGTGAAAAGACTACTCAAGTACTGAGTAACTGTTTGAACATAATAAATGATTTATTTTTTAGAAATGTTGTAATTGACTGTCTGTGTCTGTGCATGCATGCAAAATATTGTTACAGAGGTTTTGTATTTTCAGAGGTCGTTCTGTTCTCTGCCCTTCCAAGTGTATGATAATATGCCCAATATAGGGGGATATCTGTCAAAATAATTAAACTATTAAAAAATGTATTAAAAGAGGAAAAAACAAAGTTAAAAACACACCTTTAACAAAAAAAAATCCAAAGGTCAAAATGAAAAGAAAATGAGAAAAAAACATAGGTGAAAAATTTAAAAAATACAAAAAATACAAAGTTTTTAGGGCACTGAACCATTAAATGACAGAAATAATTAATTATGAAACAAAAGGTGCACAAACCAAGCTTTAGAATCTAAAAATACAAAGTGATATATCTAACAACCCCAAACGTAATAGTCAAACATTGCTATCTGAACAAAAAAACAAAGTACCAGAAAAAATTACTAATTGTACTTCATTGATCCAGTGACAGAAAGGACCCTAAATTATACTCTTATTTGGGGTCTCACAAAGTCCCACTGAAATACAATGATGTATTCATTCTAATATAAGATGGGAGACTTTAGACATACTATACAGCAAATTATATTTTGAAATAGTTTATTTTTAATAAATGTATTTATTTTATATGTAGAAAGTATTCTAAATATCAAAGGTACAATGATAATGTACTGGTAAGTTTACCTGTTACCAAATTGTGCTTTCATTCGTTTTGTAAAGATGGAATACCTAGTAAAAGTTCTAACCCATTAATGGAATGATTAAAACAAAGTGTGTTTTTATTCTTTCTAAATCTGGAAATTGCTTTTAAGGTGATTTTTTTTTAATAAAACACCAAATATTCAGTTATTTGATCGGTTTTTCATTTTCCCGCTTATTTTAAAAGATACAGTGCGTGTCAGTATTGAGTATTTTCTTTAAACATGGACATCTCATTCTCTGTCTACAAGTTGCTAAAAAGAGCTCTCAGTATTACTTTTTAAAAGATGTAGCCTGTCATTATGACTGGAACTGAAAAAGGTTGTAATAATTGGCCCAACAGCCAGAGTTCATGTGGATGCTTGAATTAAAAGCATTTCTTTGTTCAAATCATATGAGGTTAACATTTAACATCATGCATTTTAAAGGTGTTGTAGGATTTCTTCTGAAATATTTTTAACATATTGGGGAATCTCATTATGGATGCAGTGCTCTATACAGTGCCAATTAAAATTACTTATGCCCTTAGGAGGTTTTCACATTTTACGTCATATTATTATACCACATTGAAGAACTTAGTTTGGCTTTTGGACACTGATCAAAAGAAAAAGACTCCTTAATGCCAAAGAAAAAAATATCAGTTTAAACTTGACTAAATTATTTCAAGTTATATAAAAATAATAATACAGTTATTCACCCCCTTCAAGTCAGTATTTAGGAGATGCTCTTTTGGCAGCCATGACAGCCTTGAGTCTGTGTGCACAGGTCTCTATCAGCTTTGCATATCAGGACAATGCCATTTTTCCTCATTCTTCTTTAAAAAACTGCTCAAGCTCTGTCAGGCTGCATGAGAATCACGAATGAACAGCCTTTTTTCAACTCCAGCAACAAACTCTGAATTAGATTAAGATATAGAATATGACTCAGCCACTCCAGGACATTAACATTATTGTTTTTATGCCATTCCTGTGTGGCTTTGGCTTTATGCTTGGGGTCATCGTCTTGCTGAAAAACAGATCTTTCCCCAAAGTGCAGGTTTTTGGCAGACTGTATCAGGTTTTCCTCTAGGGCTTCCTTGCATTTTTCTGCAAAAGAGCATCCCTACATAATGCTACCACCTTGCTTCATGGTGGAGATAGTGTGTTTTGTTTTGTTTTTTTATTAATTTTATTGTAATCATTCAGTACATATAGATCAATTTTTACAAAAAATAAGAAAACAAATCAAACCCCAACCCTGAGAAGGAGGGCATGGCCTAAGGAGTAAAACTTAAGGCTTGTAAACATGCCTAAATTATTGAGTTTAATAGGGTAGAAAAAGATAAATGGAGAAGGAAAAGAAATATTTCTTCTTATTCTGAAATATTATTGACTAAATCCTGCCAGGTTTTGAAAAAATTCTGTACAGATCCCCTAACTGAGAATCTGATTTTTTCCAATTTCAAATAATATAAAACATCGGTTTCCCACTGACTTATCAGAGGAGAGTTAGGATTCTTCAAATTTAACAAAATCAGTCTGCGTGCCAAATGTGTAGTGAATGCAATCACAGTTTGCTTGTTCTTATCCATTTGAAATCCATCTGGAAGAACACCAAACACAGCTATTAATGGGTTAGGAGGGATTGTGACACCAAGGCTTTCTGAAAGGCACTTAAAAATTTTGGTCCAAAATGTTGGTCATTTGGTGCATGCCCAAAACATGTGACCCAGTGAGTCAGGAGCTTGGTTGCAGCGTTCGCAGGTTGGATCTTGCCCTGGGAACATTTTGGACAGTTTTAAGCGAGACAGATGAGCTCGATATATAATTTTGAGTTGAATAATTCTATGCTTTGCGCATATGGAGCTTGAGTGAATTCTCTGCATTGCTACCTTCCACTCCTTTTCTGATATATTAATTAAGAGATCTTTTTCCCATTGTCCTCTTGGATCTTTGAAGGGAAGGGACTCTAATAAAATTTTATATATTGCAGAAATGGTGTCTAAGTCCTCAAAGTTGAGCAGTATTTTTTCCAGCATGGTGGAGGGTACGAGATGAGGAAAATCGAGCAGGTTCTGTTTGACAAAGTTTCTAATTTGAAAATAGTGAAAGAAATGTGTAGCAGGAAGGTTAAATTTGGAATGTAATTGTTCAAAGGATGCAAAGATATTGTCTATATAAAGATATCTGAGCAATTTAATCCCAAATCTTTTCCAGATATTAAAATATGGATATGTTTGCGAGGGTTGAAAGAGGTGGTTCTCTTGCAGAGGTGTCACAGATAGAAGATTTTCCATCTTACATTGCTTTCTAAATTGGTTCCACATTCTGAGTGAGTGAAGCACAATTGGATTATTAGTATATTTGCGATAACTTGCATTTATTGGAGCGCAGAGCAAGGAATATAAAGAAGTGCTGCAGGATTTTACTTCTATTGCGGACCAGGCCTGTGTATGTTCATTTATTTGTGTCCAGGTTCTTATACCTTGTATGCTTGCTGCCCAGTAATAAAACTGAAAATTAGGTAGAGCCATGCCACCTTCTGCCTGAGGTCTTTGTAGGGTCGCTCTTCGGATACGTGAATGTTTTGAGTTCCAAATAAATGAGGTTATGGTTGAATCTAATTGCTTAAAAAATGATTTATTAATATATATTGGGATGTTTTGAAATAAAAAAAGAAGCTTAGGAAGGATATTCATCTTCCATCCATCCATCCATTTTCCATCCTGCTGAATCCGAACACAGGGTCACGGGGGTCTGCTGGAGCCAATCCCAGCCAACACAGGGCACAAGGCAGGAAACAATCCTGGGCAGGGTGCCAACCCACCGCAGGATATTCATGTTAACAACGTTAATTCTTCCGGCTAGACTGAGATGAAGGGTTGACCATCTATGCAAGTGTTGCTTAATTTTTTCCATACAGACGGCAAAAGTTTGTTGATAAAGAGCTTTATGTTTACATGTGATAATTACCCCTAGGTGTTTAAACTGAACTGCTATGGTAAAAGGTAGGGTGTCCAATCTGATATTATAAGCTTGTGAATTCACTGGAAAGAGTATACTTTTATTCAAATTAATTCTGAGACCAGAGATCTTTTAAAAATCTGAAAGTGCTGTTAAAACTGCAGGCACAGTGTTTTCTGGGTCTGATATATATAAAACCATATCATCTGCTAAGAATTTCGACACTGGACCGCCAGTGGTTCAATGGCGATTGCAAACAGCAGTGGTGACAAGGGGCATCCTTGTCTGGTGCCACGTTCTAGTTTACAGTAGTCTGAACAAATGTTGTTAATACAGACTGAAGCTTCTGGACTGGTGTACAGTAGTTTGATCCATGCACAAATATTCGGGCCAAACCAAAATTTCTCCAATGCAGTGAAAAGTTAGTTCCATTCAATCATATCAAATGCTTTTTCTGCATCCAATGATAATAATATCTCTGGGTGTTTGACTTTGCTGGTGAATATATTACATTAAACAGGCGTCGAAGATTAGAAGATAAGTGTTGGCCTTTAATAAATCCAGTTTGATCCTGTGATATTACCGAAGACAGCACTTTCTCCATCCTTCTAGCTATAATTTTTGAGAGTATCTTAGCATCATTATTCAGAAGTGAAATTGGTCTGTATGATGCACATTGTAACAAGTCTTTATTTTGTTTAGGAAAGACGGTGATTAATGCTTGACGAAAAGTTTGAGGTAGAATTTGATTGTCTCTAGCTTCTGTAAATGTTGCCAATAAGAGGGGACCTAGCTGAGTGGAGAATTTCTTATAAAATTCTATAGGGTAGCCATCAGGGCCTGCTGATTTCCCGCCTTGAAGTGACTTTATAGCATCTTGTAATTCTATTAGGGTCAGAGGTTTATCCAGTTCCTCAGCAATAAAAGTATCTATTTGTGGTATCTGTAATGTATCCAGAAATGCATTAGATTGTGTGTTGTCTTCTTTAAACTCAGTAGTTTTATAGTATTCTCTAAATGTGTGCATTATATTTTTATGGTCAATGATTTCATCTCCATTCATGTTGGTGATTACTGGGATTGCATTGCGGACTTCTTGCTTGTGGATTTGTTGAGCTAAAAGCTTATTAGCTTTCTCTCCGTGTTCATAGTAATGATGTCTTGATTTATAAATAAGTTGTTCAGTTTCTTTAGTTGTCAAGATGTTGAGTTCTGTATGCAGAGTCTGCCTTTTCCTATGAAGAGCCTCACTTGGACGCCTGGCTTGTTTTTCATCTATTCTAGTAATTTCGCTTCTTAGCTCTGACACTTTGCTTGGTTTCTAATTTATTTCTGTGGGAAAGATATGAAATAATCTGTCCTCTTAAGAATGCCTTTAAAGTTTCCCAGAGTGTTCCTGCAGAGACCTCTGAGCGTGTGTTTGTCTCTAGGAAGAAGCTAATTTGTTTGGATATAAATTCCGTACAGTTCTCGTCCGCTAATATAAGACGGTTAAGGCGGCATCTGCGAGGTGAGTGTGGGGGGCATAATGATTTTAGCTCCAAAACTAGAGATGCGTGGTCTGAGATAACAATTGTGTCGTATTTACAAGATTTAATCGTAGGAAAGAAATTATTATCTATAAAGAAATAATCGATTCTTGAGTAGCTATGATGCACTGGTGGGTAGAACGAATATGTTCTTGAGTTTGGGTTTAGAAACCTCCAGGAGTCTGATAAGTTGTGGTCAGTTACAAACTGTGTAATTGTCTTTGCAGTGTTAGATGTCGACCCCCCTGTGGCAGGAGTCCTATCTAAGAGTGGATTTAAAACGCAATTAAAGTCCCCAGCCATTATAATTTTATGAGTGTTCACATTGGGAATGGATGCAAATAGATTTTGCATGAATTCCTTATCGGGCAGCACGGTGGCGCAGTGGGTAGCGCTGCTGCCTCGCAGTTGGGGGACCTGGGGACCTGGGTTCGCTTCCCGGGTCCTCCCTGCGTGGAGTTTGCATGTTCTCCCCGTGGCTGCGTGGGTTTCCTCCGGGCGCTCCGGTTTCTTCCCACAGTCCAAAGACATGCAGGTTAGGTAGATTGGCGATTCTAAATTGGCCCTAGTGTGTGGATGTGTTTGTGTGTGTCCTGCAGTGGGTTGGCACCCTGCCCAGGATTGGTTCCTGCCTTGTGCCCTGTGTTGGCTGGGATTGGCTCCAGCATACCCCCGTGACCCTGTGTTCGGATTCAGCGGGTTGGAAAATGGATGGATGGATGGATGAATTCCTTATCATCGACATTGGGTGCATAAACATTTATCAAAATCATTTTACAGTTAAATAAGTTGCCCATAACCATCACATATCTCCCTTCAGGATCCAATAGTACATCTGATGCTATAAATGGGACTGTTCTATGTATGAGAATTCCCACACCTCTAGTTTTCTTTGTAAAGCTAGAATGGAACATTTGGCCAGTCCAGTCTTTTTGTAGCCGGAACTGATCCTTGCTTAGTACGTGGATCTCCTGTAAAAATACTATTTTAGCATTTAAGCCTGTTAGGTGAGAGCATACTTTCTTTCTCTTTAATTCGTGATTCAGGCCTTCAACATTCCAGCTCACAAAATTAACTGTCCCATCATGGAGACGTTGATTCTGAATCTTTAATGTCATTTTATAGTCTTAACTGGTAATGAGGCAGTTTTAATCTTAATTTCCAATTTCCCCACGAGTTATTGCCATACAGCCTATTGTTGTATTGATAGTTATAATTATAAGGATTAAAAGGATAGATTAGATATAGCCTGCTCTCCTTCTCTCCCCCCATTATCCCCCACCCCCCCATTTTGCCTTCCCACATGAGGCTAGACCCCACTTCACAATGTCCCAGTCCTCTGACATACCGAGAGACAGAGCACGTCCAAAACAAAACAAGAAACATCAGAATTTTTTTTTGAGAATTAAAAAGTAGAGATCTATTGCAGCTAAAGTCTAAATACTATCTGCCAAAAATATAATCATTAACAGTCTTTAAGCTTAAAATATAATCTTCAGCAATTTTAAAATAATAAGATAATAAAATAATGAACCCTGGGATTGGTGTTAAAAAGTGGTCTACGATAAGCATAGTAAATCCTAATGCATTAATAGAAACAATAAACCAAGGGTATGATGTTAAACAGTCTCCTTTAGAGTAGTAAAAGAAAAAAAAAAAAAAAAAAAAAAAAACCCTATTCTAATTACGTCCACACACTCACGTCTGTAACTTCCACCCACTCACGTCTATAACTGTAATTAAAACAAAAGGCTTACTCAAAAAATATAAACATATAGCCTCCAAGTAAAGATAAGGATGTATGATTATAATACCCATATCTTTACAAGTGGATCAGACAGCAGGTGATAGCTCCTTGCCATGCCATGACAGAATACGGCTCATTATTGTCTTTCAAAAGAGTGTCTGGAACAGCTTCTTTAATTCCTTTTCAGCTTCCTCCTTGCTTGAAAATACATAAAATTGGCCATGAACTTTCACTTTCAGTTTGGCGGGATACAAGAGGCTGTATTTGATATCGGCTTTCCGTAACAGCTATTTAATGTTGAAGAAGGCTGCCCGTTTTGCAGCTGTTAAAGGTGAAAGGTCAGGGAAAATACAAATGAGATTATTTTCAAATATAATCTCTTGCTTGTGTCTGAGAAGTGCCATCACTTCAAGCTTACATCGTAGTCGCTCAAAGCGAACAATAAAAGACCTAGGTTTAAAGGTATTTGAACTGCGTATACGATAGGCTGCTGCTATCTCAGTATCTGGTTTAAAGTCATCTCCAATTATGTTAGAAAGTAATTCTACTGCAAATTTCACTAGGTTTGTACTTTCTCTTTTCTCAGGTAGATCTTCGATTCTAATATTATTCCTTCTGTACCCATCCTCCAGGGCTGCAAGTCTGTCTCCGAATTTTTTGCATTCGGAATTCGCAGCTTTAGCTTTTTCATCGGCGTTAGATGCCAATTGTTCCGCCGTTTCAATTTGAGCCGTGAATGCCTGCTTAACGTCACCCAGCTGATCGGCAACGTCATCCAGCTGACCAGCAAGTTTTTTCAGTTTGGATCTGTTTTCTTCAATGTGTTCCTCTAATTTCCCCAATATGCCTTTAAAGGTTGCGTCAAAACGATTAAATAGACGCATTTCCTTGTCCTTGTTATCCTTCTTAAGTTCCTTCCTAAGCTCACTCGTGGCAGTAGCCAGTAATGCGATCATCTCTTTCAGTTCGGACAGATCACTTCGGCTTTCGTGCTCCGCAGGTGGAATTGCAGCTCCTATTACAGCCGATGCTGCGGGCTCGCGATGAGTAGATGAGAGCACGTACTGCAGGGCCTTTTCTAGTTTCGAATGATCCTCTGAAATTGACGATCCATCGTGACCTGCATCACTTGCACCCTCACTCCCATTTTCGCTCTTGACTGAAGACGATACAGTGGAGAGGGTTCCTAAGAAGTCTGCGCATCCGTCTGCTTGTTCCAGGTCAGTCTCCGAGAGGCCGTACCTCGTGCTCGGGCTTGATGTCTGTCCAGGCTTTGATGTAGCTTTAAGTTTCTTTTCCGGTTCTTTCTGACCTCTCTTCTTGTTACTCATGTTTATATATTATATATTGTAGTGGAAGTTCCTTGGGTCGGGTAAATACAGGATACCTCTAAATAATAAGAAATACGTGGGAAAATAAAGCCGCTGCTAATGGAGCTCCGGTTCAGACGTCCATCTCCTGTAACGGACGTGTGTTTTTGATAATGTGCAGTCTTTGGCTTACGCCAAACATGGAATTTTGTCTGAGGTACAAAAAAGCAAAAATTGCGGTTTTATCAGACCATGGAATCTTCTAGCTGATTTCAGAATTTCTCATGTGCCTTCTGGCAATCTGTATTCTAAAGTTGTGATGAACCCAGGAAGCAGTTGTCTGTATAGTTTCTCCAATGTCAGTTAGTGTGGCTGGTAACTCCTTCAAATTTACTACAAATCTCTTGGTTGATTCCCTTACTTGTCTTCTTCTTGCATGAATTCTTGTGAACGTTCTCCTGTAGAAATTTCCAGCTATTAATGATTTATTTAACTGGGCTCATGGATATTCAGTGACTTGAATATTTTCTTATATCTATTCATTGTTCAGGGTTGGCCACATTACTGATTAACTACAAGTTAGATCATCCAGATAAGATACCCTGGTATACTGTGTGAAACTGATTGCCAGCTGAATTCAATACGGAGCAGATAAACACCAATGGAGTAAAATAATAGAAATGACCTTTGCAAGAGGCTTGTAATTTTACTCTCATATGCAAAGTAGCCAAATGACTAGTGATGGGGTGCCAGGTCTCATTGTTATATGCTTGTATGTCTGCAGACTAAAGACAATTGTCTTTTTAAGTCTGCTAAATGAAACGTTCTTTTAAATTAAAGAGGTATTGTTTGATTCTTAGTGTTCAGCATTGTTACTTTTTGTAACATATGGGAAAGAGAAATAATTTTTACTGCTTACATTTTTGGGTAAGATTTTATTTTTCTCTTTTTTAGATGCCTATACAACATCAGAAGTAACCTATATTTGGACACGAAATGCTACTGAATCAGTAGTTGTTGCAGAAGATGGATCTAGATTGAACCAGTATGATTTACTTGGACAAACTGTTGGAAAGGAAACTGTAAAATCCAGTACAGGTAAGGAATAAAAAAAATTAAATAATTTCTTTAATTTAATGCAATATAAATTTACTTAATGTAATCATAAAAAGAATATTTGAATTACATTCCATAAATGGGCAGCCAAGGCGCTATGCTTATTCCCATTGGTGCATTGAAGAAGAAGGTAACTTTTAAGGGCAGAATCTTTAAACATAAAGTGAGTGAAAAGTAATTGTAAATATTGGAGTGCATATGTATTGTATTGTAACATCATGAGTATGATGTTAAACTGTCCAGCACTGCAAGTGGTCCTCCAACTTCCAGAGAAAACTTGGGGGTTTGTGGTAGGATTAACACCCTAGCCACCATAAAATCTTCACGCAGCTCAGAAATGGCAGACAGGACTCCTTTCTGCTCTCCGCTGGATTAGCTCTGCTCACCCGTAGGAAAGCTGCTCACATTATGAAGGTGGCAAGACAAAGCCCTCAGGAGGTTCATCCCCAGAGGAGTCGAAACCACTGAAGAGCAGAAAAAGGTCAGGCCTGTTAGGGATCAGAACTGGTGTGGTGGTGAGACGTCACCTGGTACACAGCAGCACTAGGGTCCAATTTGAGGTGGCACATCTGGGTAGGTGCATGTGACATATTGTCTGATGTTGGAGGAGCTTTGTAAACTCTGCATTTCAGTGGTGGCACTCTCTGAGGTGCACAGACCAGGCACTACTACCAGGTCTACAGAAGTGCCCAGTTTGTGAATTCTAACCACAGACTTTTTGTTGCTACTCTGAAGATCCAGCTTAGGTCCAGTAGACTACCACCTACTAGGAGAATGAGGCTGGACCTGGCCAGACTCCAAAATCAGGCTGTTTCTTATGAGTTTATATGCAGTTTGTGTAAAGAACTTGCAGACTTAGGTGTGACTGCTTATCCTAATGTGATGTGGGAGACCTTCCGTTACAAGACCCAGAAGGCTGCTGAGGGTTGTGTTGGTGTTGCTGGTGTTCCCACAGAAGGAAGTATTTCATCTCGCAGGGCACCCTGGATATCATTGAGAGGAGTCGCAGTGCACGGTTTAATGGCAACTTCAGTCTTTACTGAGAACTGAGAAGGACAATTGCGAGGGCTTTGAGGGCAAATAAGGAGGTGTTTGTTAGAGGAATCTGTGAGCAAGTGACAAACCATCTATGGTGTAGTAACCCATGTCCTGCTACCAGAGGAATCAAAGCATTACACACATCAATATCTGTTTCTTGGAGAGTCACAGTCAGGGCAGGTGCTGGAACAGTCCTTATGAATGATGCTGTAGTTGTGACCCACTGGACTGGCTACTTTGAGCAGCTTTTTAAAGCTGATCCTCTGTCTAGGACATTGGACTTCTCTGGGTCCACGGTTCTTGAGACTAATCCTCCAATTGGCTGTTAACCATTCAGTCTCACTGAGACAGCTCAGGGAAAGGGAGGCTGCAGGGATCTGTGGTATCCAGGAATGTCTCCATGCTTGTGGTAAGGCTGTTCTGGCACTGCAAGCAATCTCTGCTTCCATTTGGGAGAAGGGCATCATCTCAACTGACTGGAAAGTGGGACTTGTCATTCCTCTCTGGAAAGGGAAAGGTGATTGCCTGGATTGCGGCAACTACAGGGGGATAACTGATTACAGTGCTGGGTAAGGTCCTTGCTAGGGTCATCCTCAATAGGATCTGTGATCATTTGCTTACCTACCAGCACCCAGAGCAATTTGGTTTAATGCCCAAGAAGTCTACCATCGACCGCATAGTAGCACTGAGGTTTCCCATCAAGTGCAAACATAAATATTGGCACAGTTTCTTTTCAGCCTTTGTCAATTTTCGTAAAGCATTCAACTTAGCTGATCGAGCTACCCTGTGTAACATCCTGAGACTTCACGGGAGTCATGAAGTTGCTGGAAAGGGGTAAGTGGCACTCTCAATATCTTTGCAAGAGGATGAAGGTCCACGTCTTCAGAGTCCTAGTTCTTCCTGTTTTGCTATATGATTGTGAGACTGTGGTAAATTGAGGTCTGTGGCTGTTGGCATGGTTTTAAATAAATAATCACCAGATTCACATCTTCAGGTGGGTTTGTGGTAATGTGGCAAGAGCAGTTTCTGTGCCCGATGCAGGAGCAGACGGCCCTGCACTTAGTGCACAGGTGCAGGAACACCCATGACCATAATTACTGCCAAGAGCTGTGCCACGTCCCCACTTTAAAAGGGAAGTGCAAGAGCAGGATGAGGGAAGAATGAGAAGGAATTAAAAAAAAGAACAGAAAAAAGAAAAAAAAGTTAAAATATGATATCAGAGAGAAAAGGCAGGAGTGAAGGAGATATCTGGTGCAAATGAGCAGATCAAAGGTAGAGAAGGCAGACAGCCAGGAGGAAGTCTCTCGGAGCTTGTTGACGGCACTC
Organism: Erpetoichthys calabaricus; assembly: GCF_900747795.2. Classification (NCBI taxonomy): domain Eukaryota; kingdom Metazoa; phylum Chordata; class Cladistia; order Polypteriformes; family Polypteridae; genus Erpetoichthys; species Erpetoichthys calabaricus. Next base: position 108,285,417 of record NC_041398.2, read on the forward strand.
TGGGGCTGATGGCCACTTGGTTGTAACGACATCTCCAGAGAGAAGCAGCACGGCTGCAGGGGAGTGAGAGGCTCTTTAGAGTTCTCCGGCTGGTGGTGCCATGGACCACAGGGGCATGAGCCTGGCAGTGGAAGTCGGAGACTCAATAGGGTGTCCTGTTGGGAGCCAGTGACAGCAACCGGGGCTCGAGCCTAGGAGAAGCAACAAAGATGGGCTGAATTGCTGGTAAGGCACCTCCTTGGTTACAAGGACCCGTTCAGGGTTTAGCCAAGGAGACATCTGTTTTTAAGGACTTGATTTTTAGGGACAGTTTCCTGCCACATTTTTAACCTCATTTTAAAAGAATTTTTTATTCGATTGTTTTAACCTTCACCATTACTTCATTTTATTGGATTATTTATTTATTGGACATTTTAGAGCACTGCACTATTGTTTTGAACACTGTTTTGTTTTGACTGCTCTTAATAAAAGTACTGAGCACTTGTTCCACCTACCCCTTGCTTTGTGAGTGTCCTCAGCTCATCCAGTTACGTTATAGACATGTTGGGTTGAAGAGGCTCCCAAATTTGAAGTGGGAGCAAGGAGTCAACCTGCACCATCACACATGGATGTTATCCAGTGACCTAAAAAGAAGACTGGACTCCTTCGGTACTGTATCTCTTTGGACAATCACTGGGGACCGCTGGTTTGACTTTGTATCAAACAAGTGGTTGCTCATGGAGTCCCAAATGTGGCACATTGTGAGGAAGCACTGGTTAGGGTAGTACGACCATGTGGCACGATTCCCCAAGGATGATCTGCCTTGCAGGATCCTCATTTTTGAGAACCTGAGCAGCTGGACCGGACCAAGATGATGACCACATAACACCTGGCTGTAGCAGATAGATGGTCATTTCTGGAGGGTGAGACTGGACCGCATGTCTGCTTACAGGGTCAATTGGGATCCCGAGCTGTTTTGTCATGTGGTGGATGCAGCAACATGCTGTACCAGTGCATGTTCCCCAACCTGACCGGACCTGTATTGTATTGCACTATGCCAATTAAATTTAAGTGATATTCAAAAAGTAGGCATATTGGCTACCTATTTAACACAATTAAAGGATATATTCAGTTCTATAAAAGTAGCTATAGTGGTATTAGTGGCAAGTGGGATGCTGCTTCCCCATCTTCCAGAAGATGGTGCTGTTGTGCAAAAATTAAATAAGTAGTAAATATGCCTCATTAATTTAATATATTGATGAAATCAATGTTTATAGCAAACACAACTTACTTGTCATATTCATTTTTTTGCAATTTTCCATGATATACTGAATGCAGTTTTTTATGTACATGTGATATGGATTTTTGCCAATACCACCACTTCTAATGCTGGAACATTCAGTGCACGCAGTAACAATGAAAGTTTACCTATAGATCTCAGTTTTAACATTGAATCTAAATTCTAGGATATGGTAATCATGTCCTTATATTTTTCAATACACTGTTAATCACATACTGTATGTTGTCATTTATTTCTGAGCAAAAGCAGGTTCTGATTTTAAACAGGGATTAAGCTAAAAACACCACTCTTGCATACATCATATGCTTTAATGAATAAAGAGGAAAAAGATAGTTGAGCATGGTTTCAGTTTTTTAAATATCAGATTTTTCCTAAAATATTAAGTCCAAAAAGTATTATTTTAGAAAGTGCAAATGAATCTAAGAAATTTAATAACATAACATTTATTTTATACAGTGTCATTAACCATCAGCACAATACATTTCTCTATGAAAACCTAATTACCATAAAGTATCCAACCTGATAACAACATCAGAAATGGAAAACAATTTGCTACGGATGCAAAGCAACTAATTACAACTGGAAAGTTGCAGGAAACTTTAGTTCAGCTGTGTGGCTTTAAATAACAATAATATTGGAATCTTGTAAGATAAAGTGTAATTAAGTAAGGTAGTCTGAAAGAAAATAACACAAGGAAATAAAAGGTTTTAATCATATTTTCCAACTTGTAAATGGTAAGATTAGAAAGCATAGCAAAATAAATTATAATGGAGTTCATTTTCAGAGGCGTAAATTTAGATGAATAGTTCTAGAAAGTAAAAGTGTTGACGTGGATCATTAAAATAACCAATTTATGACAATGGCTTTAAGGGAATTAAAAACACCTTTCGGTATACTTTTTGCACTATGCATATCCAGTATACAGTACTGTTGTAAGAAGCTGTCAAGTATATAGTCACCAGCAACAACCAACCTTGGACATGATGCTGTCTATCTTTCATACCACAGGCAAAGGAAAAGGGGGGCCAGAGGTTCATTGACCTCCCTATGGATGCACTATATTGCTAAAGTAAATCTCCAATAAAGGGTTGTTTTTTCCCTCAAAAGTTATTTATTTTTATTTTAATGCCACAGTTAAAGTAAATATGTTGCTTATCAAGGAATATCTGACCTAAGCAACTTTTACTTGCACGTCACCTGTCTTTAAAACAGAGAAACGTTCTGTACTACATAAATTACAGATTACTGTTTCAAATTTGTCCCCCGACAGGTCACTTGAACTTGTATAATTTGTATACAGTATTTTCCTCTTTTACATGTTAGACAGCTTCTCCTGTAATTTAAATGACTGCAAAGACACGCATGTGTGCCCATATGTATGCCTGCGTCTTATGCTGAAGTGTGAAGTCTCTACAGGTAGTGGCACAGCACTCTGAGCAAACCTCAGTCACACATCACACACACCACCATGACAAAATGTTTAATAAGAAAACTGTTTCTTTGATGAAATTAAGAAAACATTAAAAGTGCTTTAAATTTCAATCAATCCATCCATTTTCTAAATCCATTTATCCAGATCAGGGATGCAGGGAAGGTGATTGGGTGCAAGATAGAAATAATCTCAGGAAGAACACACACTCATCGCCAATCTACCTAACCAGCATGTCTTTCAAAACAATTAATCTATTCTCAGAACACCTGATGCTATGCATTCATTTGGTAACTTGTTTGAAAATAAGAACGTGTATTTTGTCACAAGTACAATAAGCAGAAAAAAAAAGTCATTTCAGTTTCGTTAACTGAAATTGTGTACTTTTTCAGAATTTGAAAGTTTTAAACATGTTATAGGTGAGATTTAGATTATATTGAACCTTTATATGACGAGAATTGTATATGTGGTTTGAGATTTAAATATGCAGCAGTACTGTACAGACTTCACTGCAAAAAGTGAAATCTAAGCAAGTGAAAAGTATTCATATCTTGACATTAAATCGTGTTTTCCTTATTGTAAGAATTATTACTGAATTATCAAAAACTTTGTAATTACAATTATTTGGCTTGCTTTAAGAAATCTTGTCATGGAAAGTTTGCTTACACCATTAGCAGATTTTTTTGCTAAATAAAAGCAAAACAACTCCCATTTAAAGTTTTTTTTTCTTTTGTCTAGGATTTGCATATGCATTTTTTGCAGTGTATTTTTTATGGTTTGTCTGCCCCCTAAGCCTAAATGGTAAACTCCAACTATGATTCACACACTCATCCGCGCACATTTAAAACTTGAGAATTTGTTGTTGATAAACAAACTATCATTCTTTTGTATTTTGGAAAGAAGTTAAATTACACAGAGGAAATATAAGAAATAAAAAGGAAAAACATTAGGAAATGAACTGAGGGTCAGGTACTGTCAGTTAGCAGTGCTACTGGCTATACCCATACGCAAGCCAATAGCAAAAAATGCAAGTAGTAAAAACATTTTTCTCATTATAAAAATATTCTGCTTTTATATTACTTTTAAATTAAGGCCTTTTTGTTTCTTTCTCGACTGATAGTCATTAATTGGAAAAAAAAAAAACAAAGCTTTTTTTGATAGTGTGTTTATGTCTGCTCAGAGAAACTCAGAACTGATGCTCAGGGGAAAAAGATGCAATTCAGAGATATGTACAGAATCGAAATAAGCTAAAGCTAAATCAGATATATTTTGTTGAAAATACTCAGCTTTGAATGGGGTCTGTCTATCAAATGCTGCATTTCTCATGCAACATTTTTATCAAGGGTGAGAAAATAAAATCTTGCAACACCTATAAAATGAATTCTTCACCTCCTTTGGAGTTCATGTCTGGCTGAATGATTTTGCAAGATTTATTCAGTAGCCTGTAGGGCTGCCTCATGGCTAATGTCTTATGCTATTCTACTCGATAATTTGCCAGGTTCAAAACTATACAGTATATCTTTATTTCCTACCTCTTAATTATTTAAAAGTTGAAATTTGGAACATAATCATGGTATCACAGATACTTAATTTAGTTGTTCGCTTATTTAATTGCTTTCTCTTTCTCACTTATTATACACAAAGCAACAAAAGTAAGCAAAGTAGATTAACCTTAAAATGATTTGTATTCACTAGCATAAGCATTAAAGTTTTGCTATTGTACATTTTCATAAAAATAATAAAAATTAATCTGCCAAACTTTAGATTATTATGAAAGTTTGGTATGGGGTGTTAAATATATACAGTATATATAAACTATTGCAACCATTGTATGATCTGCTCTTCACAAACTGAGGGCACCGTGGCGGATGTTAGCAGATTGCTGGCCAACCACAAAGCGTTACCTGGTAGGTAACCACCCACACTAACAGATTGTGACACAGACTTTGAATGCCGTGAATATATATATATATATATATATATATATATATATATATATATTGTGACCACCACCGCTTGGGAACAAGGCCGCTCTTCAGAAACCACCTTTTAAACAGTGTTTTAATGGGAAATAAACACAATTTTGCTCACTCTTCCCCTTCCTCTGTGTGGGATCATCGGCTTGCGCTGGGCTTCGAACATTTAAAACACAGAGCCACGCTAATGTGTCACTCTCCTTTCCTCTCTCCCCCAGACCCCTTTTGCTCCGGTCGCTGCTCCCGAGCCGCTGTACCCAGTTGAAGAAGCAGACTTTGTATTCTTTTGACCTGGTGTCACAGCTGAGCCATCACGTTTGACAATTATTTCCAGTGTGGGCAGCCTGCCTCTGAAAAGGTCTTGTTTGTTTCTGCCAGTACAGCAACAAAGCTTTTACTTCTCGGAAATCCTTCTTTGCTCTCCTGTGCAAATTTGTGACCCAGGCCTGACATATATATATATATATATATATATATATATATATAATATACTAGCCATCCCCTGCGGCTTCACCCGCATATTAGTGAAATAGGGCAATGAGGAGGGCCCCGCCCAGCTCTCTACTCCTTACGTTATTCTTCCCCCTCCCTGCAGCCCGATGAGTCTCTCTCAGATTCGCGCTAATACATATGAACCGCAAATATGATACTTAGCACGATGAGAGAGTCACTAAATCAACGGAATGTTAAAGCAAATTATAGAAAAATACCCGCTCTAAATCTTTTAAGTAGTTCTCTCGTGAAAAGCAGACAGACATTCAAACGGGTCTAAAAAAGTATAAGAAATTTCGCACTTGGAGCACGAAATTTTTAAAACCGTTTCCTAGAGAGCACCTATGGGCCAAGGGTAACCTACATTCCAAATTTCAAATCCCAAGTCCTCATGGTCGTGGGATTTCGTAATGAGTGAGTCAGTGGTGTTTGGGTTTTATGTATATACTAGCCAACCCGCGGCGTAGCATACACCGCATAATTATTTATTGATGGGTGAACACTTCCTGAACGACACAGTTGTCCAAATGGGGTGGGTTTGAGGATACGACTGTGAGTGAATGAAAGGATGGAACTCTAGAGAGAGCAACATACAATTGTCCATGACTGAACACTGGTTTTGGCAGATACAGGCATATCGTTTTGAAAGTTTGCCCCGTGCCTTATTAATTGTCATTGCAAAGGCCAGTCTAACAGGAAATTGTCTGCGTGTAAAAGTAAAAGGCAAATTTGAATCTGATGGTGTCAGGGATATCCGGGGAATAAGGACAGTTTGTGAGGTAGGAGCTGCGATAGTTTTACACTCCAGTACTGTGCGGTAAATGCTGGTAACAGTCAGTCTAGTGCCATCACAGAGACTTCTTGCTGGCATGAGGTTTCTGAGAAGAATGACTACTGAACCTATTTTAATTTTGAGTTTATGCGGAGGCATGCCAGTGGGGGTAAGACTCTTAAGAAATTCTTCGGGGAATGAAACTTGATCTGTGGGATCGTCTGTGACGATGGAGTCAACGCTGGTGAAAGTTACTTCGTCAGTAGGGATAAGTTTCAGTACTTGTTCATTAAGATGTAGCGAGTCTTCATTGGTGACGCTTAATATAGCTCGCATACTGAGTTTTTCCGGAGTCACAGTTGAGAAGTCGATGTTGCCATATAGTTGTTGAACGGGATCAGAAATTAAAGGAAAACAATGTGAAGGTAATGGAAGTGGGAGGAGTGTTAAAGTTGGCGGGCGGTTTTGGGGACCATCCCCGTGTATTGTCCTACGGACAAAATAAAGCAAAATAGCAAAGTCAGTGATCAAAAGTACTATATTGCAGTGTTTGACAAAGTTATAGGGACAAGATGCCATTTATATACAGAACTGAATTATGGGAACAGGAAATGATTGGCAGGAAGTAATGTTGAATGCAGGAGCTGGAAATGAAGTCAATTGTAATGGCCGGATGTGATGTCCTATCGGACCACCGGAAGTGACGTCATGGTGGCCATTTTGGAACCCGGAAATAGAGTTGGTTATTTTTCTTCTGTTTTCCTGTTGAGAGATGAAGAGATTTCGGTAAGTACCACGTGACAACCCCTCATCTTGCAATGTTTCACTCACCTTTGGGCTTTTTGACTGCCTCCTAATCGCACGTGTGTGACTATATATATATATATATATATATATATATAATATATATATATGAATGGAAGAGAAGGTCTGTGATACGGTTTGCATATTTGCAGCTGGAGATCCACGAAGGGAGAAAAAACGAATCACGTATCATAAAATAGTTTTTTATTCCTGAGCTTTCAACCCCTATCAGGGGTCTTCATCAGAGGATAATGCTTAGACTTACAAGAATCAAAGGCAATATATAGCAACACATTCAGTGGGGTCAGGGGTTGGAGGTGACTAAGTCAGTATGATCAAGGGGGAGGGGGGGTTGTATAGTTTAATAATTGTGTACATGTCCTTCTTAAGTTGGCATATGCTGGATTTATGTCCAAGTGTCTGTTGATGGCGTTTTCATCTGATAGCCAAGACTCGGCCAACTCTCTGGCACTTTTAGTACTGCCCTTAAATTTTACTTTTACGTTGTCCCAGTTGAATGTGTGTCCTGTCGATTTAGTATGTGCATATATCAACGATAGTGCGTCCTTTCTTCTGACGGCATTGCGATGTTCCTGTACACGTGTTGAGATTCTTTTTGACGTTTGTCCTATGTATACCGCTGAGCAAGAATTGCATGGAATATTATAAACTGCGTTTCGTGTTTCGGCTGTCGATTTCTTGTTTTTAGCATTAAACAGGACCATGCGCAGATTGTGGGTTTATGTGCTATTCTGATGCCCCACTTGGTCAGGGTGCGTGCCGTGCCTTCTGACACATTATGGTGATACGGGAGTGAATGCCAGGTGGGGTGGGGGTTCTGATTTAAGTCGATTGTATGCTGATTCCTTTGGCGTCTGCTGTGTAGACTCCGATTAATGAATGTTTTTGAGTATCCGTTCGAGGTGAAAAGATGGAAGAGATAGCGTCTCTCATTAAATTTTGTTTCCTTGGTATTACAATGAGTGTGGACTCGTTTGAATAGGGTTTTCACGCAGCTCCGTTTATGAGATACCGGGTGGTTGCTGGCGAAGTGTAGAATCTTGTCAGCGTTGCATTGTTTGCGGTAAACACTTGTGGTCAGGGTGGCGTCACTATTTCTTTTGATGTAAATGTCCAGGAAGCTGATATGTCGGTTGATTTCTTTTTCCATTGTGAACTGGATTGCAGGGAATATTATGTTAATATGATTGTAGAACTCATTCAGCTGGTTCTTTCTTAATATGACGAATGTGTCGTCTACATAGCGTATCCAAATTTTGGGTGTAATCTGGGATAAAGCTATGTTTTCAAATCGTTGCATTACCAGTTCAGCTAGGAGTCCAGATAACGGTGATCCCATTGGCATGCCTTCTTTCTGTGTGTAATACTTGCCATTGAAATGAAAGTGAGTTTTTTGGCAAAGTGATATTAGGTGCATTATGTCTTTGCTGGACAGTTTGGTTCTTGGCTATCAGATGAAAACGCCATCAGCAGACACTTGGACATAAATCCACCATATGCCAACTTAATAAGGACATGTACACAATAATTAAACTATACCACCCCCCCCCCCCCCCAATCATACTGACTTAGTCATATATATATATATATATATATATATATGTATATATGCCATCCTCATAACCTGTTTTCATCATAGTTTATTTTTAATTTGTAGTATTTTTGATTATGTTTAAACACCATTCTCTACTTGCTATAAATGTTTTAAAACGTCATATGTATTATATCAGTAAAACACAGAAGTGCTTTAAGATGTAACTCATTCTAGTTTCTTTATTGCTAAGATGTTTAGCTAGATAGATAGAATTTTATTTGTAATTATCTGAAGAAAGTTTGATGCTAGCTACGATAGAATTTTTCTAAAATGAATTTTCACAATATATCACTTTATTTACAATAGGAAGGCTATTATGCCACTGTTCCTACTATAAGCTGAAACTTAATACACTAGGTTAATAATAATGGAAAATAAAATTCAGAATACAGTCAGATCTATAAGTATTTGGACAGTGACACAATTTTCATAATTTTGGCTCTGTATGCCACCACAATGGATTAGAAATAAAGCAATCATTATGTGATTAAAGTGTAGTCTTCCAGCTTTAATTTAAGGGGTGTACCAAAAATATCACATGAGCCGTTTAGGAATTTCAGACATTTTTATACATGTATACTACTTTTCAGGGTCTCTCAAAAGTATTTGGACAAACTAACATAATCATAAATATAATGATCATTTTCAATATTTGGTTGAAAAATCCTTTACATTCAATGACTGACTGAAGTCTGAAACACATGGCTATCTCTAAATGCTGGGTTTCCAGACTAGTGACACTTTGCCAGGCTTTTACTGCAGCTGTCTTCAGTTGCTGCTTTGCTTGTTCATTGGACTTTGTGCCATCAGTTTTGTCTTCAAAGTGAAATGCATGTCCAATTGGGTTGAGGTCAGTGAATTGACTTTGCCTGTGAAGAATCTTCCACTACTTTACATTGAAAAGGTCTTGATTTGCTTTCATATTATATTTTGGCTCATTGTCCATCTGTACTATGAAGTGTCATTCTGTAACCTTTGCAGAATTTGGCTGAATCTGAGCAGATAGTATAGCCCTGTACATTTCAGAATTCATCCTGCTATTTCTGCCGGTGTTCATATTAATAATAAACACTTGTGACTGACCTTCATTGGCAGTCAGGCATGCCCTTGATATAACATTGCCTCCACCATGTTTCACAGATGATATGGAATTTATCAGATCATGAGTTGTTTCTTCTTTTCTAAGTTCTCTTCTCATTCTGTCATTCTGATAAATATCGATCTTAGTTTCCTTTGTCCAAAGAAATTCTTCCAGAATTGGGCAGGAGTTAAAAAAATGTTTTCTGGCAAAATCTAATCTGCCCTTCTTCTGAGGTTTTCTAGACCTTCTGGTGTTGCTGGGTTCACCAGTATGTTCCTTCTTTTTAAGAATGTACCAGATAGTTGATTTGACCGCTCTTCATGTTACTGCTATCTTTCTAAAGGATTTGGTTTGTTAACTTAGCCTAATGAACTCCTGTTTTTACTTGTATGGACAGCTCTTTGGACCTCTTTGGATATTGAGAGTTCACAGTGAGAGCTTCCGAATGCACATTCCGCACTTGGAATCAATTCCAGACCTTGTACCTGCTTAATAGTTAATGAAATAATAAAGGACCTACTCCCACATGGCTATAGAATAGCTTGTCAGTCAAATGTCCTTATGTTTTGTGCCCCTGGAAATGGTGAGGCTATGCAGAAAAATGTATGTAATTCCTAAACAGCTCATACAATATTTTTGGTAAAACCCTTAAATTAAAGCAGAAAGTCTATACTTCAATCACATAACGATTGCTTAATTTCAGATTTATTATGGGGATGTACAGAGCCATGATTATGAAAAATGTTGTTTCTGTCCAAATACTTATGGACCTGACTATGTAATAAGAGAGTTCTGATCAATGATGACAAAAGAAAAAAAAAGCACTTACTGTAAGAGGGATCATCAAAGGTGATAAGAGTCAGCACATATCACCATAGCAATTAAAACCTTTATAACTAGAAATGTACTGTATTACAGTGACCACTGCTAGATAGAAGGTGTATAAAATACACATTTTACATTCCTTATATGCTCACGGCCAAATATCTAATTGTTTAACAATATATATATATATATATATATATATATATATATATATATATATATATATATATATATATATATATATTTGTAATCAGAACCTTTACTATTCAGTCAACTTTTCTTACTTCCCAAGTTGGGAGGAACATGTTGCTAATATAACATGTTATGTGTTAATATTACTTTTTTGTATTAGGAGTACTATAACATACTCCTTTTGAAATTGTAAGCAATAATATTAAAATGACCTTGACCTGAAAAGTAATAATATTACCTGTTTTGCATGACTTTTGGAGATCAGAGTGAATGGTCAGCCATTGTACAGTGCCCCTGGAGCAATTTCCTGGTTGAGCACTTTGCTTAAAGGACCCAGTGGAGTAGGATCACATCTGGCAGTAATGGGAATTGAACTGGAAAACATCCAAATACCAGCACAGATACTTAGCCATAGAATCACCACTCCACTCTACTATGGTGTCAGATACCGCTTTCTCAAAGCAAGTTTCTGAAAGAAAAACATTCCCCAAAAGTATCTTTATGTTGCTTATAACAAAATATACGTGAACTAAAAATGACTTTTGAGGAGGTGCAGTTCACTTTGATTAACATAGACATTTATTTTGCGCATAGTAAAAGTTTTTTTGGAAATTGCTGTCCATTGGATCAGTTCTAAACTAAAGCGCAAAAAAGTTGCAATTGCTTGCAGGGCCATTCAGTATTTAGTATTAGTATTTTTGATATGTTTTTTACTTTTGTTGAATAGGTCAAACTTAATTTGATTGCAAAAAGTCACATAACCTGTTAGTGTGTATTTATTTATTTGCTTTCTTACTTATCTACCTATTTATGTATTTATTTACTTAAAGAGCTTCTGTAAAAAAGAGGATAAAAAAGTTCTAACTATCTGTCTATCTATCATAATTACATTACATAATAACAGTGTCAATTTTAAGTTAGTTTCGTCAAGGGCCTATAATATTTTTAATATACAAAAATGAGGATACCTTTGTATTCCAGGGATCAGTAGTGCTCATTTAATTTAAGACCAATAACAAAAAATATATATCTTTTATTTATTTATTGCCTTATTGTGAATATATTGATAATGGATTGCTATAGTGGGCTCTGTCTGTGTGTGCATAAACACATCCAGATGTGTCTACAAATGTACCATATTACCTTAAAGGATATTTCTTGCTGAATATTTTAGAAAGTTTCATATATATATTTGTGAAGTCATAAAAGTAATGTAAAATAATTAATTAATAAAAAGTAATTATAATACTTTTTAAAAGTAGTATGGAGTATATAAAAATAAATGCATAAATAATAAAATATATACTGTGCAAAAAAGTTCAAAAATAAAAGAGTATATTGGGAGGAAGCATCAGATTGCCTGATAGAAGTGGGCAGAAAAGATCTACAGATCTCCATAATTCCCTTGAAAATAACCCAATCAAGCAATGGAAGCGTATGCAAACCCCATGTATCCAGTGACTGGGTCACCTTGTCTTATAGAACTGTAACTTATACTAATAAGTATAAGGCTAATAATGCCATCCCAAATATGATCAATCTTTTTAAAATTAAATGACAATTAAATAATAATTATAGATATACTTTAGAAAATGTACACTGTAGACCAGTGTTTCCCAAACTTGGTCCTGGGGACCCCCTGTGGCTGCAGGTTTTTGTTCCAACCAGCTTCTGTTTTTAATTGAACTCCTGGGCTAATTAAGTGAACTGATATTTCCCAAGTTCTGTGTTTAGGGAACACTATAGAAATTAAAAAACAAAGTTTGCTAAAAAAAAAAAAAATATTAAAATGTACCAAATAGTTATATAGGAATATTGTATTTTTTTTTCTTTTTAACAGTATTTTTATCTTGATTTTCATTCCACTTTTCTAGGTCTTCTAATCGTTTAATTAATCCATTATTTACTAATTAGTGGGTCTGACTCTAAAGTAGTTGCAGCTTTTGATTATTCAGTGTTGTTTGCCTGGGTGTCTGATCTGCTTGTTTTAAATTGCTATTATTAAGATACAACGAAGTGGGAAAAACTGCACAGAGAAATGGCAAAGTGTAATGAAATCAACAAAAGAGAGTTAAGCATTTAAATCTATAGCAAAAGCAGAAATATTTCTAAATGTCTTACAAATGTAAAAATCATGCTGCTATGCTTTTCTGAATGTCGAATAATAGAAAAAAAAAATACCAGCTAATTAAATGAGATCAGTGTTATCAGGTGTTGTCACTGATTAGGAATCCGGTTGGAACAAAAACCTGCAGCCACAGGGGGTCCCCAGGACCAAGTTTGGGAAACACTGGTGTAGACCCTTATACTTACCTTTGACAACATTAGGTTGTTGATAAGAATTTAGTTTTGTTAGGGTTGACATAAATTTTGGGGCATACAAATACATAAGTAATTTCAAAATGTAATTTAATATTTTAAACTGCATCATTTCCACTCTGTATTATTGTCACATCCTAAATAAAGTAGATACACATTTAAAGTGGCATAATAGTGCAATTATTCAAAATTGAGATAAACTTTTTACGCATTTTTTCCGTCTCTTGTAATCTTGTGAGCTGCACTGTAATGGTAATAAATTATTCATGTTTTTCGTGTTTTTCAAGCTGCATGGTGCTTAGTTGCTTTCATCTTTCTTGCTGTAGCAATCTTATTTAATCTGATAACAACACAAGCTGAAGACCTGTAAAGGACAATATATGTTAAATATCTTTGATGAAAAAGTTGTATTCCCCTTATCTCATTTATACATACAATAGGTTAGGGAAAACTTTAAACACATGTATAATAATAATCAATTTATAGCAGAGGAGGAAATGCATTCATTGCATTCAACTTCTTCATAAATATTTTGAATAAATAAACACTTTTAAAAATACTGTCAAGTACATAGAGGTCTACCTTTGAATTTGACAATAATGATGGTAAGTTGGATTTCTCATTAAATAGGTTTTCAGTTCAATGGAGAAATGCTGTAAATTAAAAAATGATCTCTACTTGTACTATGTTAGTCACTTTATTGATTTATTGAAAGTTGTTATTGTTGTTAATTAAGTTGTTGTGATAATAGTGTTAGTTGTCTTTGTGAGTGAATTAATGTTTTTTTTACCATGTTGTATTAGTGGTTTAAAACATTGTTATTTACGCAACAGTAAGATGTGAACTGCAGCTATGAATATGGCTTCAGTGACTTTAATTTTTATATTACTTATTGATTTTAATTAGAAGCAAATAATATTCCATACAGTCTTTTCAAACTTACCAAACCAAACATCAACCCCCACACATGAGAAAGAGAGGAGAGCTCTCCTGTAAAAATTTCTATCTTGGCATTTAGACCTGTTAAATGAGAGAATAATTTCTCTTTAATTCATGATTGAGACCTTTGACATTCCAGCTCACAAAGTTCAATATTTGGCCATAAAGACATTGCTTCTGAACTTTTGTTGACATTTTGTAGTCTTAAGTTAAGGTAGTACATTTTTACATATGATAGCTTTGACCTAGATTTCACATTATTGCCAGGTGTTAATACCATGAAGTCCATAGTTATGTTGGCACTTGTGGATATTGGGGTAGAAAGGATAAATAAGAAATACAATTGCTCTCTCCCCCAGGTTTTGCCTCCCCAAGTGAGGTAGACCACCTTTAACAAAGTTCTAGTTCTCTGATGTTCCAAAAAGACAAAGCACATCCAGAACAAAATGACCACCCCCAGCCACACTTTGTGGTGTAAAAAAGGTTAAAATTGAAATATCTTATTAAAGTACAGTCCAAATATAATAAATCTAGGGTAAGATCTTAAACAGTCCCAATATTCGACGATTAATAAAGTATCTATCTATCTATCTATCTATCTATCTATCTATCTATCTATCTATCTATCTATCTATCTATCTATCTACAGTAAATCTAGGGAATGATGTTAACCATTTCCCATGGATAATGTATGATAGTACATTCCCTATACAATAAACCAAGTGTATGATGTAAGAAAAAACACTCAAATAGCTAATTACTTATTGGTTGCCAAAATGTACATGTATTCAGTGGAAGAAATTTCAGTGTAATAATTGAAGTTTAACAAAAAAAATAAATAAAGGAAAGGTGGCCGAAAAAGGAAATATCATTTATAGTTATGGCAAATGTTGCATTAAAAATGGACCAAGCTGCAAGCAGAATCTTCTTTTCCTTGCCAGAACATGGTATGACTTATGATTGTGTTTCGAAGGATGTCAGGATTAGTCTTCTTAGTTCTTTTTGTGCTTCATCCATAAAACTAAAAATGTGAAATTGACCTCCGATAACAAGAGGCTGTATCTGATTTCAGCTCTGTGTAGGTGCTGTTTAATGCTGTAGAATGTGGCACATGAAGCATCTGTTGCAGGGGAGAAATGCGGTTATTTTCAAGTATAATCATCTCTTTCAGTATGAGAAGAGACATCAAGTTTTCTTTAGCCCAGTTTTATCGAAATGGACAATTATGCTTCTTGGTTTTGAGGGTTAATCCTCTGCAGAGTAGGAATTTAAAGACAATTTGCAACCACTTATTTCATGCTTTTTTTCTAAAAATATAAATGTTCATTGTCAATGAAATTAAATTATATGGACAAGGAGCTGAGATTAGAGATTCAAAGTATGAACAGAAATGGAGTAGGTGATAAGCTTCAAATGCAAAACAACGCCAAAGTACAGGAAAATTCATACACCAAAATAAAATTATTTATATAGCAAGGCATATGCACATTTCTATGCAATTTACCTTTATAAATCACAATCAACTTTTAAATGTGTATATGCATATGTAAACAGGCCTCAAACTCTGCCTGAATCATCTATACATAGCCTATGCTAACCAACCTCATACATATGCAATATCAATGCTGCAGAACCTCATTGGCTAGTAGAGCAGCCTCCCTCCTGACTCATCAAGACACTGCCACCAGCACTGAAGAGTATCTGGATGCATTGCACAACTGACAGTGCAAAATCATGGGCGGCATTATAGCGTCTTTCTCTCTCCCTCTCTGTCTCCCTCTCTTTTCAGGGTCAGGGAAGGGCATAAGGCACCAGAGTCTGAGCAGGTAGCCACTATCACCTGGCACATGTAATGGCATGATTACTGTAACAATAAATAGTATAAGCCATTTGAAAAACTGAGGGTTCAGTCAGTCACTTTACCAACAAGCCAGCCATCTGATACGGTACCATCTCATCTCCCAAAGCTATTTTGCCTCAAAATAAATGAATCACAGGTTTACCCAAGTCATGACATTTTTTAATCTAACCTTGGCATCACATATGACTTGTGGATTAATGGAATGTAACTGCTCATGGTTAACAAAAGCAGTGCCATTCTCACTAGGCTCCCTTATTGCAGTAAGAATGTTAGAAGAACCAGACACTGCTGCAAATTGACTTTTTATGTAGTCATAAACATGTTATGTTTTATGTATGTAATTCCACACCTTACTAAATTTTGTGAGTTGGTTAATAGCTCCCAGCCCAGCTGACATGATGGAATGAAGTTTGGCTGAGATATTCCTGTCTCAGGTAGTCAGGTAGTCATTTTAAACTGAAGAAAAACCATTAAGGTTCTTCAGTGCATATATGTCCCTCTTAAAAATTAAACTAAAATACAGTCTGTACATCATAATTTTCACTTTTGAAGTGTTAATATGCTTATCATGTCAACACACATTCTAAGAATGGCTTGGTGATATTATTTATGTATAAAAGTGATGTGAATGAGTCATCTTTGAGCTGGTTTAGTTTCATTTCCCTACTTGATCAAAGGTGTTGTAATTTCCTAGGTTTTCTGAAATATTGCGTATGGATGGGTCAGAGTTGCTATAAATATATGCACATTCTCCTGTCACGTCTTCATTTATAAATCCCATTGTTTGCATGGAAAGTCTTATAAATCCGACTCCTGGGGCCTCATGTATAACCCTGTGCGTAGAATTCACACTATAACATGGTGTTAGCACAAAAGTGGGAATGTGCGTACACACAGAAAAATCCAGATGCAGGAATCTGTACATACGGAAACTTCCACGTTCTTCTGCTATATAAATCCTGATCAGCGTGAAAAGTAACGCACGTGCACACGCATGCTGTCCCGCCCAGCTCCTCCCAGAATTATGCCTCTTTGAATATGCAAATCAATATAAATAGCCCTTAAGCTCAGCCGTCTGTGAAAAGACAATGGAAAAAGCATGGGGGAAAATATAAGAATTTCAGTGAATACCAAGTGGAGGCAAGGAAAAACGTTCTATTTGTTGGTTTAAACAGTGGTATAAACAAGAAAAGGAAGTTGATCGTGTGACAGAGAGTGTTGGAGAAACTCGAAAGCTCAAGTTCACAAAGTCGCACAGTGCCCGAAATAAAAAAGAAGTTGTCAGATATCAAAGTCGCCGTGAAAAGCCGAGTCGTAGCCCACCGTCTGAGTGTCATATGAAAGCTTATTAGGGTACAGAGAAAAAAAAATATGCACACAGTGGGGAAAAAAGCACAAAATTTCCACTTTAATCACGTAGTTTATTTTGTCATTAAAGTAGAACATCATAAACTTCATCTTAAAATCTTTTAATTTACTAGTTTCTCAAATCCCATCATAACTAAAGTAGCATGTTAAATGCTTTGTTTTGTATTTGATCTTCTATATGCTCTATGTATGTGAATCACTACGTGCTTCTGGGTTTTGTCTTCCTCCGACAGGACACAGAATCCATTACATTCGTAATATTACAGCTCTCTGAATAATTAAAATACTGAGATGTATACTTGATATAATTTTCATGATGATTGGAGTTAAAGCATGTTATTAAACATGGGAACACGGTGGCACAGTGATTGTGCACGACCTTCGATGAATTTATTGCAGCAGTGCTGCCTCTTTCAAACGTACTAACCCCCAATTCCTGTCTTTACCTTTCTTTCTCCAAATACCCAATTGCCACACAATCAGCTCTGTAATAGACGTTAAGCCATCTGTAAGCTTATAACGCCGATTCTTCAAAACTTTTAAGGAACACTGAAATATCTTCATAGTACATGTTTAATTATTCTATCCTTCACGCCAGTCCCAGTGAAGCATACAGTGCGAGGCAGGAATGAGCGGCAGATCCTTGCTAGCATAGCGACACCGTGTCCTTTAATTATTAACAATATAGATTATTTAAATGAAGTTAAAGTTTTATCTGTATAATATAATAAACATATTTTGCTGCATTTCATCTTAAAAATGATATCGTCATCATATGTAAATACGCACTTTATAAAGTGGCTCAGGTTGTGCAATATTATAACTGTAGTGCAAGTTTACAGTGAGGTGATTGTACTTAAAGTCCAAACAGTTCTACAAGGAGCACTTGATGAACTGATTGATTGCGTTTAGAGCTCTTGGGATGAAACTCTTTCTGAACCGCGAGGTCCATACAGGAAAGGTTTTGAAGCGTTTGCCATGTGAGAAGCAGTTCAAATATGGCTGAGGCAGCATGTGCTTGATGCTGTTTACCAATAATTCTCTTTCCGATCAGCTGCTCCAAGTGGTGCAGTGGGAGTAATATGGAAAAAGATGATCCGCTGTGGCAACCCCTAACGGGAGCCGCTGAAAGAAGTAAAAGAAGGTGCAGTGAGAGTAACAATGCTAAATCAGTTATGGTATTTGGAATAGTTTGACCATTCCGTAGACCATTATATTGTTACTGGTTAATTACAATCAGATGCATTAAACTAATAAACAATATGAGGTTAATTTCAGTGTATTTATAAAGCCGCGTCAGGGATGTGGATCTGAAAAAGAAAGGGTAACCACACAGGAACAGTAGCACTGCTTTGACGCTGGGTGACGCCAATCTGCAAAACCGAGCAGAGAACTTGCGTACACTAGTGTATGAGGTACTGTGGAAATGTGCGTGACTTTACACCAAGTTTAGGTTTTATACATCGCGATTTGAGCGTGGAAATGTTCTTACGCAACATTTCTGTGCGTACGCACCGTTTATACATGAGGACCCTGGACACTATTTCCTATGTCTATTTGTCTGTTAGTACCCACTTTATTACTCATCCACACTTTACACTGTGTTTTAACACTAGAATTACCAGAGTCTACGAAAAAACTCGTAGATCCGGCCCACCTTAAAACCGTTCTCACCTCTCTTTTGTCTTCTAAATGTGCCGATTAAGAGGAGCAGCGAGCAGCCGGCTATTCCATCCCCCACCGTCACAGAACGTTCACTAAGTTTTCCCAGCTCATGCCTTGTTTGATTACCTGGGAGTGACTGAACTGCTGGAGTTTTAGAATAGAAATAATAGATCGCTATTTGGAATACATGCATTTCATGCGTGTTCCGTTTCTATAGTAATCTGTGTAAACACATTGCTAAAACAGAAACTTTTTCATATTTTAATAATAAATGTTACAAAATGTAGGCATAAACTATAGAATGTGTAAAGCCCGAGTTCCTAAGATCAAATAAACACTTCCACAAAAGCTTCACACACCATATAACAGCTTCCGTGGCGTAGTGCGCTAAGATTTGTCTCTCAAACCGAGTAGCTTTTCTCTGCCT
This sequence comes from Erpetoichthys calabaricus, assembly GCF_900747795.2. Lineage (NCBI taxonomy): Eukaryota > Metazoa > Chordata > Cladistia > Polypteriformes > Polypteridae > Erpetoichthys > Erpetoichthys calabaricus. Next base: position 108,304,461 of record NC_041398.2, read on the forward strand.
CACAAACATGAGTTCAATTCCCCGCTGGGGATAAAGTGTTACTTCTTTTTTTTCTTTTTAACCTCAAACGGACATAAAATTTGTAAATTGGTATGCACTGTCAGTTAATGAGATCGTTATATTTTCATGTGGGATGCTCCTTTTAAAATATTTTTTTAACAATTGAGACTGCAATTAACATGAACAACTGTCCTTATAACTTATTTTTTTCAAGATCCATAACACACAGACAGACAGAGCACTGCGTAATACAGAGACAGACAGGCAGAGATATATAAATAAACCGGGAAGGCACATGTACTGAAAGAAAAAAAAATTAACATGCGCGTTGTTTCTGCAGCACTGAATAAGCTCACCCGCTCTAACATCACCCCTCCCCCGATCTGGCTGTCTAAGTAACAGCGCAAGTACAGACACAAACCAAGTGTAATCAAGAGTACTGGTTCGATCCCCACTCACTCCTATATTTGCCGTTTTCAGTAGTAAGCTGCTCTTTTTGTTAATATTATACAGTACACACATGCACTTGATTTGTGTCTGTACTTGCGCTGTTACTTAGAGAGTCAGATCGGGGGAGGGGTGATGTTAGAGCGGGTGAGCTTATTCAGTGCTGCAGAAACAACGCACATGTTGATTTTTTTTTTCTTTCAGTACATGTGCCTTCCCTGTTTGTTTGTATATCTCTGCCTGTCTGTCTCTGTATTACGCAGTGCTCTGTCTGTCTGTGTGTTATGGATCTTGAAAAAATAAGTTATAAGGACGGTTTGCTGACTTGGAGCACCACTGCCTTACTGTGCCACAGAGACGCGAGTTCGATTCCCAGCTTTGAAGAAAGTGGTTTTTTTTTCCTCAAACGGACATTGAATTTATAAATTGGTATGCACTGTAAATCGTTAACTTTAAAATGTCAATCGCGGTTATTTCTGTTGATTAATTCATGCTTTTTTACTTAGAGTCAGAACAGGAGCTTTTTCAGCTTATTCAGCTTCTGATCTGACTCAAACAGCGCCAGTATAACTTCACACCCAACCTGACGCTGTTCGTTTTCAAATAATATTGCATTACTTCGACGATGTTTTCTGATTGGTACTATTCGCGTCATAAAATGATTTCTTCAAAACGTCACATATATTTGTCTCTTTCTTTTTTTAAAATGTGCGTTGTAGCACTCAGCAACTGGCCACCTGCATGTTCTTGCGCACACTAAATCAGACAGCGCTATATGCAATCATCAGATTCAAATGTTAACAGTTATATAGCACAGAATGGAAATCAGCAGTTCTTAGCATTCCACCTACTGTAACTTGCTTTCTTTTTTCTTCGGTTATAGTCTTGAATAAAAGTGCACTTGTTTTGTTATACTTTTACATCAATATATGTTCCTGTGTTTGAGCTACATGGGCATGCTCAAAAAATACACGTATAATGCCACGAAAAGTGCATGCAGACACTTCAGTTCGCAAGCATTGGTACGACAATGCAGCCACAAGTACACTGCAGAGCTTTAGCGCGTCTTTATGTGAAAACAGCAGTATCAGATGGGGAGTGTCTGATGATTGCATATAGCGCTGAAGTTACTGCTCTTTACTATGCTTTCCACTGCATGTCCGGGAGTACAAAAGAAACAGCATACAGCAACACGTGGGGACTGGCAATACTGGGGGAAAAAAACACGCGGTCGTATGTATCGTGATACACTGCAGAACTATAGCGCGTCTTTATGTAAAAACAGCAGTGTCAGGTGGGGGGCGGTAGGGATGGATCCTGAACGCGACTGAGACAATGAAAAGTGAATTTTAAAAAAATAAAGCTAACCTTTACACGTATCATAAATTACACCGGCTGTTACAGACTGAAATCAAATGTATCATTTTATTCTAAAATAGTGAAAATAAGAACACTTCTCAAATGGGAGTTGTGCAGGATCGAACTCATGACCTTCTGATTCCCAGTCAGTGACTGATACTGTTACGCCACGGAAGCAGCGATAGTTAAATCATGTCAATGTCTCACACTAAGACGGGTTTTTTTGGCGGTGGCTTTTTTTTGTACCTTTTGTGAAAGTGTTTCTTTGATATTTGGACTTCAGGCTTCATACATTATATAGTTTATGCCTACATTTTGTCATTTGCTACTAGAATATTGTAAACCGTTTCTGTTTTAACAATGTGTTTACACAGATTACTGTAGAAATGCAACACATATGAAATGCGTGTGTTCCAAATAACAATCTTATTATTTCTACTCTAAAACTCCACTTCACTCCCAGATAATCAATCAAGGCATGAGCTGGGAAAAGCTTGTTTACGTTCTAAGTCGTTGGGGGGATGGAATAGCCGGCTGCTGGCAGCTTGTCTTTATCAGTACATTTAGATGACAAAAGACGCTGGCGGAGAGGTGAGAAAGGTTTTAAGAAGCGATTTAAGGTGGGCCGGATCTACGAGTTTTTTCGTAGGCTCTGGTAATTCTAGTGTTAAGCTCTGCTATGTATCACAGTTTTCATCAATTTCAGTGCCTTTATCTAAATGTGATTCAGTTACACAATAAAATCATGAAACATCTGATTTGTGAAAATTTTTATATCTATTAGTTTGGAGGCATGTATCTGCATGCTTATGATGTCATGGGGAACACACTTGTGGTCATGACAGTGACTTTTAAAAAAGCAAGCAGTGTGCTCAGAAAGCATCTGCAATTTGTTGTAAATAAAAGAACAACTCATTGGCAAGAAAAGGCTAGTTTCTATAAGAATTGAATTTCTGTTTTAGGTTTTACTTTGGCTTTTTTTTCTTATTTCCTGATTATGAGTTTGAATTATCTTGCTGTCTTGGTTGATGGTCGTTTAGAGTGCAGGATTCATTTATGCCAGATTATTACTTTTCTTAATAGGCTTACAAATTTCCCCCACTGTGTTAACTCACTGCCTAAAAAATAATATAGACAGTTTAACACTATTATTTTTACGAAGACAGCTATTCTGACAACATGAAAGTAGACATGATAAAAAAAGGCTGTGATTGTAGTGGTTTTTAATAAGCAAGTCTGCGTCCTTAAAATTGCTATAAAGCAAGCAGAATGTCATTCATAAAAAGTTAAGCAGGATTAGCCAGAAATCCAAAAATAATAGGAAGAAAAATAGGGTCTCATGACAAAATTCTTAACCTTGAAAGCCAAAGTAAAAACTGTGTATCAGGACTTCTAAAGGAGTTTTATAAATAAAAATAAGACAATTTATTCATATAGTACCTTTCCCATGCTCAAGGTGCTTATATGATGTCAGTCACACACAAACTGACACAATGCTTAAGTCCATATGAGCCTCTTTTTTTAATGTTTCTTCTGTATAATTGCTGTGTAAGAGACATTGCATAGTAACCAAAACAGATAGGAAATTAACAGCGGACAGAAGGAAGTGCTAAAGACAAAACCCCAATAGGAAATTAACAGCGGACAAAAGGAAGTGCTAAAGACAAAACCCTAATAGGAAATTAACAGCGGAGAGAAGGAAGTACTAAAGACAAAACCCCAACCCTTTACTGACATAGAAAGACTTGGGGTGAACGCCATACATTAAGAAAGGGCTAAGAATGTTGACATCCAGTCAGTTCCTGACAAGTGCAGTTTCAAAATTATCGTAATCTCTGACCACGTGTCCCACTTGTCATGGACCTCAAAAGCCTTCAAGACCAACCTTAACTCCCTTCTCTTTTTTTGTGAAACACATTAATTTAAAGATTGATTTCTTAAATGAAATCAGTTTCTCCTCAGGGATTTCAAGAGTAGTGTTCATGAAATCATTCGATGCATATTTAATGGTCTAACAAAAACTTGTTTTGTGTAAACATGTAGCAATAATCAAAAGAATAATGCAGTTAACAGAGATTATATTTTTACATTTGGGCCCTGCACTGGACTGAATCCCTGTCCAGGAATGTTCCCCCCCCACATGACAATGCTATTTCTTCACTTAAGAATTATGCACATGACCTCGGTTTAAACAAATCTTTTTGCTTTCTATATGACGGGCTGAACAACTATTACTTACATCATCCTATTGAATTATGAGCACAGAGAGGCAGAAATTAAGTATTAGGATATGGCACCTTTTGAATGTTTCTTTTGTGTTTTTGTTTTGAAAGTCCTAATTTTTTTTGTCATTTTCCTATTTGATGTCTAGCATCAAACACTGATGACATAATTTATCATGAATGCAGGTACACATTAGTGTGTCATAAGTGGCATTTCGCATATAAAAACTAGTCAGGCTTTATTCATTTGTCAGAATTGTGTAAAGTGTACTGTCTCTCTGTGTTTATTTGTTTTATTTATAAAAAAAATAGTTTAATTTTAAAATACCCAATAATAAAAGAGAAAGAGCACAATTCATGTTTTTGTTTTAGTCAAAGTGAATATTTTGAAAAGTCTTCCATTTTCTTTTTTTGTTTTATTTTTGGGTCAGTACAGCATGCGCCATGCCTTCAGCTTCAGTTTACCTTCCGTCTCACAAATGTCTTCTTATAATCTGTGGATATGCAAAGTGGTCATTTCATGATAAATGCCTGTGATATGTGCTGGCAAAACCATAGATGTACAGTATAACACCATTAACGCCAGTACACTTATAAAATAAAAAGAATAAAATAATTAAGATCAAAACTGACTTCAGATTCTGGAAGTGTGTAACATATATGTATAACTTCTACCTTCCACTACATTTTGGGATTACTTGAGATGTAGAATGGCATATCAATTTTGGTTATTTAAAAGCACAATATGTTACTGTCATCACTAATCAATAGACCTAAACTACAAACACGGTTGACACCATTTAGACCTCATACAATCAATTGCAATGACAACACACATTAGAGAACTTTCAGGTAAAATTTAAAACAATAAAGTTTGTTTCAAATAAAATCTTCTTTTTAAATTTGCACACCATTTTAAAATGGCCTCTCAAGATAGGGAAACTTGATGGACTATAGGTCTCCTTTCATTATCAGATGTCTCTTGTTCTTGTGCTATAGAATATTTAAACACTCAGTTTGTCTGCTTAAATGTTAAAAATTTTATTGACACTTTCCTTCTATTTTCATGCAATCCTGGGACCTCATGCATAACAACATGCATCGAATTCACACTAAAACATGGCGTACGGACAAAAGCGTAAATGTGCATATACACAAAAAAATCCAGATGCATAAATCTGTGCGTACACCATCTTCCACATTCTTCTGCTTCGTAAATCCCGGTCAGGTTGAAAAGTAACACTCATGCACGCGCTTGCTGCCCCACCCCGACTCCTCCCAGAATTATCCCTCTTTGAATATGCAAATCAATATAAATAATCCCTTATGTTTTGCGTTCTGTGAAAAGACAATGGCAATAGCATGGGGAAAAAGAAGAATTTCAGCGAATACCAAGTGGAGGCAAGGAAAAACTTACTATTTGTTGGTTTAAGCAGTGATATAAACAACAAAAGTTGATCGAGTGGCAGAGAAACTTGAAAGTTCAGGTTCAGAAAGTTCCACAGCGCCTGAAATAAAAAAGAAGTGGTCAGATATCAAAGTCGCTGTGAAAAGGTGAGTCATAGCCAACCGTCTGAGTGTCATATGGAAGCGTATTAGTGTACACAGAAAAGAAAAACAAAATAGGGACACAATGGAAAAAAATGTCCAAATATCACCTTTAATCTCGAAATTTCCACTTTAATCACGTGGTTATTTTGTCATTAAAGTAGAATGTCATAAACTTCATCTTAAAATCGTTTAATCTACTAGTTTCTAAAATCCCATCGTAACTAAAGTAGCACGTTAAATGCTTCATATTCTTGTGTTCTTCTATGTAGTCTATGTGTGTAAATCACTACGTTCTTCTTAAACAGGCTTTCTCTTCTGCCAACAGGACACAGAATACATTACATTCATGATATTACAGCTCTCTGAACAATTTAAATACTAAGATTTATACTTGATATCATTTTCATAATTATGGGAATTAAAGCATGTATTGAACATGGGGACATGATGGCGCAGTGGTAGTGACGAGCTGGCACCCCGTCCAGAGATTGTTCCTTCCTCATGCAAGATGCTTGCTGCGCCGTGCATGACCTTCAATGAAATAATTTATTGCAGCAGTACTGTCTCCCTCAAACATACTAACCCCCAATTCCTGTCCTTCCTTTTTTCTCTCCAAGTAACCAGTCAACACACGATCAGCTCTGTAATAGATGTTAAACCATCTGTAAGCTTAGAATGTCAATTCTTCAAAACTTTTATGGAACATTGAAATATTTTCATAGTACATATTTAATTATTCCATCGATCTATCCATCCATCCAGGGTTGCACCAATCCCAGCAAACATACAGCATGAGGCAGGAACAATCCCTGAACGGCGCCAGCTCGTCGCTACTGCTGTACCACCGTGTCCTCACATGTTTAATTATTAACAATATACATTATTTAAATGAAGTTAAAAATGTATCTTTATAATGTAATATACATATTTTACTGCATTTCATCTTAAAAATGATATCAAGAGCTCCAAGAAGATAGCACTTGGAAATCTAAATCGACTTACAAGCCAGTTGTCATTATATGTAAATTCTCGCTTTATAAAGTGGCTCAAGTTGTGCAATATTATGACTGTAGTGCAAGTTTACAGTGAGGTGATTGTACTTATAAGTACAAAGAGTTCTACCAGGAGCACTTGATAGACTGATTGAGTGCGTTTAGAGCTCTTGGCATGAAACTGTTTCTGAACTGTGAGGTCCCTACAGGAAAGCATCTGAAACATTTGCCATACTGTATGGGAAATGTTCAAATATGGGAAATGTTCAAATAGACTGTGCGCATGGCTGAGGCAGCGTGTGCTTGATGCTGTATCCCGATAATCCGCTTAGCTGCTGTAGAGCTGTGATTCCACACTCAGATACAGTGGGTTAAATACTCTAAATGGTGCACTGAGAGTGACAACACTAAAGCAACGATGGTATTTGGAATAGTTTGGCTATTCCGAGCACCATTATATAGTTACAGTTTGATTACAATCAGATACCTTAAACTAATAAACGATATGCGGTTAATGTCAGTGTATTTGATAAAGGCGCTAAGGGATGTGGATCTAAAAAAGAAAGGGAAACCACACAGCAACAGTTACACTCATTTGATGCTGGGTGCCGCCAGTTTGCAAAACCAACCAGAGAATATGCGTACACAAGGGATTGAGCTACATGAAAATGTGCATGGCTTTATGCCAAGTTTAGTTTTTATATTTCGCGATGTGAGAGTGGAAACAGGCGTATGCAACATTTTTGTGCGTACTCACCATTTATACATGAGGTCCCTGGTGTTTATTTCCTTTTCTATATACTATGCATAAAATACATCTATAATAATAAAAGGCAAAGCCCTCACTGACTGACTCACTCACTGACTGACTGACTGACTGACTCATCACTAATTCTCCAACTTCCCGTGTAGGTGGAAGGCTGAAATTTGGCAGGCTCATTCCTTACAGCTTACTTACAAAAGTTAGGCAGGTTTCATTTCGAAATTCAAAGCGTAATGGTCATAACTGGAACATATTTTTTGTCCATACACTGTAATGGAGGAGGCGGAGTCACGTATCGCGTCATCACGCCTCCTACGTAATCACGTGAACTAAAAACAAGGAAGAGATTTACAGCACGAGTCACACGCGGGAACGAAGGTAAATGACGTTAATTTTTGACTGTCTTTTAATACTGTGTAAGCATACATATTAACACATGTGCAATTAAACGTGTGCATTTACGGGGTGATTTCTCAGGCTTAAAAGCTCACCTTTTATCAAACGCGGGAACAAAGGTAACTGACGTTGTTCACTGTCTTTTAATACTGTGTAACCATACATATTAACACATGTGCAATTAAACGTGTGCATTTACGGGGTGATTTCTCAGGCTTAAAAGCTCGCCTTTTACTAAAAAGGTAAATGCAAAACTATTTTCAATCAGTTTATTGAAATGCTCCCGTTAAGGATTGCTATAACATATTCGCGAGATAAAAGAATGAAGTAGGGGGAAATGGAGGAAGAGCCGGAAACAGCGAAGAGCAAAAAATTAATTAAACAATTGAGAACGGAGCGAGTGAAGCATACAAGCATGTTCATAAGGGAAACAAAGCACGGTGTAAAACGTAACTTTAAATTAAGTTTATAGAAACGCTCCCGCTGCGGATTGCAATAACATATTCGCGAGATAAAAGTTTAATGAGAAGACACGAGGTATAAACGAACCACACGCCGTGGCGCAACGTTAAGGGCAACAGTTTCAACCATTCTATGATCTGCTTCTCGCAACTGAAAGACGGCACATGGCGGATGTTAGCCGACTTGCTGACCGCAACGTTAGGGGCTTCAACTATGGCGCTGACGCCACATCTCAGTGCCAACACTTTGCAGACTCTACTTAAAAGACACGCCCTCCTCACTGGACAGTTAAAAAGACCAATCAAACTAACGATGACATCAAGTATTACCCAATCAAAAGTAGGAAAGGAGGCATCTTCATAAAATGCGTGTGGGATGATTTGCATGACACGCTGCTTTAAAAAAAAAATGATAAAAAAAATACGGGATAAATCCCGTCCAGTATTGATTCAAAACGGGACGCGCAATTTCATTCTCAAACGCGGCACGATTCCGTATTTTAAAGGACGGGTGGCAACCCTACAGTGCCAGGTAACCACCCATACAATCAGATTGTGATTCAGACTAGGAATGCAATGAATGTAATTACCCCGATCTACATACAAGGCGAAAGTCTTGCAACATTCAAAGATGATGGTTTGGGATAATTAGTACTTATTAAGTACACCATGGCACATAAAAGAGCTTATGAAGCCTTGAACCGAAAAAAGCAAGATCTCAGAGATCGTAAAAAAAAAAAAAGGAGCTAATGTCGTTTTACTCGCTGTACATTTTAGTCAAACATTACCAGTTATTCCACGAGGGAGACCAGCAGATGAACTCAACGCGTGTTTAAAGTCCATGCTTCTCCCACGCTCGGTTATATGTCGCGTGTTCTCGGGTAGGTACACCAAAAAATGTATACATTTAAGCATGTAATGGGCAAACAAAAAATGAGGTATACCCGAAGGCACTGCAGTAGTACTCAATGTAACTTTACTTCTTAAATGTTAATGTTTTACTGTTTAATAATTTATACGCTTCTTATATATTGTTCAAATTCTTTTATCAAAATACCAGTGACAGCGCAATGCACGATAACATGGAGTGAATACACCATACGCATCTGCCCACGGCTGCCCTGGTGTGCGCAGATAGGAGTTGATTCTAAAATAAAATAAACATAAAAAGAGTAATACAATCATCACCCATAAAGCGGATAACAGACGTGACGTATTATATGTGTACCAGATTTCAAGTCAATAGGTGAAACGGTTTGCAAGCTACAGGTGATTTAAAATCCTGGACAGACCAACGAAAAGCCACGGTAGCAAATTATAGAAGAAGATTTTACTGTTTAATAATTTATATTTATATGAAATGTGCTTCTTATATATTACTTCATATTCTCATATGATAATGATGTTAATGTTGTTTATATTGATTTCTATGTTATTGTAAGTGCATCTATGTGTGTATACGTATGTATGTATGTATGTATGTGTATATATATATATATATATATATATATATATATATATATATATATATATATATATATATAAAAAAATATATATAAAAAAAATATATGTGTATATGTATATATAATATATCTGTATATGTGTGTGTATATGTGTATATGTATATATATATGACAGCAACACTCATAACAATGACAACACAATTACATTGACAATCATGTTACGTTATTTTTAAAATGTTTCCTTTACTTTTTCATAACCTCTTTAACACACTACTTCTCCGCTGCGAAGCGCGGGTATTTTGCTAGTAATTAATAAATCCCTGTTTTACATGATGTTGCTGTGTTGTCAAGTATAAAATGAGAATGTACTTAGGTCAATAATTTTTGACATGACACTGATCTCCAATTATTTGTATTTTTTCTAGGTGAATATACAGTCATGACAGTACATTTTCATCTCAAGAGGAAGATTGGATACTTTGTGATTCAAACATATTTACCATGCATAATGACTGTCATTTTATCACAAGTGTCCTTTTGGTTGAACAGAGAGTCTGTTCCTGCAAGAACAGTTTTTGGTAAGTATTTTAATTATAAAGAGATTGGTAATATTGTAAATTTGCAAAGGGTTAAACCTGATACAGAAAGTATACAGTTCATCATTAGATTGGTTAAAGAATTGATATTTGTAAATATTTTTCAAAAATAAATTTGTGTAATATCAGCTGCATAAACTGGCTCAAAAACTGTAGAAAAGAGCAGCATATTACATGTCTGTCAGTCATTTTCTAACCTGTTTAGTACTGAACAGGGTCGCGGGGGGAGCTGGAGCCTATCCAAAACTCCAATAAAAGTCACTTGATAAGTGACCAAATTGCTTTTCTTACACTGTGCTTACACTGCCACTCTAATGTGTTCTGAATTTTTTTTTGTATCTAACACAGACTGGACTTAGTTTATGCACTAAAAAACCACATAGAGTCTGATGTTTTGAGAATTGATACAGGCTCAAGGATGTGACCTGATTAGGTTATTTTTGTACAAAATGTTACACATTGAAAGAAGAGAGACAATGGGAAGAGGCAGGACAATTCCAGAAGCATTAAAATGTTAATTTGTCTCATTCAGAACTTCTAGCAATTAAGATTTAAAATTGTAGTTACCAATATACTTCTGTCACTCCAGACGTCTGTTCTGAATTCATATTCTCCTCAGAATGAAGGTGGAGGAAATCATGGCAAAAAACACAGGCATATCATGCTATAGCTCTTCTGTGCTGACTGAACATATTCATAAAATGAGCTTTCTCTCTTAAATGTAGAAAACTGACCAGCATCAGCACGAAAAAAAAGTGGTGAATCCATGTTTATGTCTGCGTTACTACATTACAACATATGCACGGGGCAAATATTTTACTTTGGCCGAATGTATTGTGGCACTTGACCCGGACGCAGACAGGCAAACATATTAATATCACCACCATACGTTTATTTATACAACTAATATTTACAAGTATTGTGCCACAAACCCCAATCTTCCCCAAAGTCCAGGCCAACCACTCTGCCTCTTCAGACCGCCTCCTTCTCTCTTTCTTGCACGTTGTCCTGCTTCCACCCGACTCCAGCCTCGAATGAAGGGAGGCAGCCCCTTTTATCCATACCCAGATGTGTTCCAGGTGTGCACCGGTAATCCCGCGGACACGCCCCAGTGTGGCGGAAGTGCTGGCTGTCCTCCCGGAAGCACTCCGGGTGTTCCCTCTCTTCTTCCCCCCAGCACTTTCTGGTGTGGCAGAAGTACTGGGGTCCAGGGTCCTTTAGGCAGGGGGACGCCCCCTGGCGGTGACCACGGGCCCCTACAGGGTTGGTCTTCCAAGCCCTGTACCCGTGGCCACCAATACAACCAGAGCGGACGCCCCCTCGTGGTCTGGAGGAGGAATGAGCCCTCCTCCTTTCTTCCTGGGCATCCCTGCCAGGTATGAGCCCCGTCCGGGTGCCACAGTATATATCAATACTTAGGCCACTTCTATATGTACTGTAAACAGCACAGACATCATATTGGATTTCTTCACCAGTTCCGATTTGGGTATCGAGACCTCATAATGTAAATGTAGTATCAGCCACCTTTTTAAGCTGTCCTAAAACTACTGTATAATATTGTTACCTGGTGTTTGAGAAAGCCATGGAAAAAAGCCAAGACACCTTGGATTATTATGAAAAATATGCCCATTAAAGCAGAAAAATTTAAAGGTTATTTTGTTTTCTTGCCAAACACCTCTTTCTATCAGGTCAGATTTTCATCTTGGTTAAGATGAACACCAAGTATGGCAAAGTGTCATACTGCATCAGCTATGTATTCTGTTATAATTAGTTACCTCAAATTGTGTTGAAAAAGTTGATGTAAGTAATTACGGAAGTGACATTTTTCACCCAGGCATTCAAGTGCATAGATGTGCATAAATAAATTACTAGATATATTAATATTCAACATGAAAGTAGTAATGAACTTTACCAGTTAAAGAGAGATAGTGTGGAAGTGTTATTGGTATCCTGACAGAACCAAAGAGCTGCTTGGAAGAGCAGTTTAAAGCAGTAAAAACCAAATTAAAAGGTCCACAGCTAATAAATTCAACAAGCCGGTAAAAGTGACACATGGAAAGAACAAAAATGCAATACTAAAATAAGTCATATGAACATTTTTATTGCATATATTAGTAAATAAAATTTTTGTTGTATACTATAAAACGTTCAAGTAATAATAACATAATAGTGACACAAACTTTTAGTCTGATTTTTTGCTAATCTCCAAGCAAGCCATATCCTTTGTTACTTTAATGAGATAGGTAGTGACATTTTTTTAAGTCAAATACGCAAGCCTCCCCTGTTCAAGACAATCACTAGGGCTTGGTTTCATAATGTGGCTTTTTCCTGCTGTGTGGAGTATCTTGAATTTCTGCCATTTACCTTAAAATGTAAAATAGGATTTAAACAAACCATTAGATTACTCATTTATTGCTTGACTGCAAATTGAGGTTGGTTAGCTCCTGATCGCTAGTATTATTACACTACAAAAAATCTGGTGTTGGCAGTCACGCAGTGCTCTTCATACTCTTTTGTTGTCAACACATCTGTGCTTCAAAGTCCAATTTAATAAATAACAAAATTAACATCAGTGCTCACTCTACAGATATTAATGCAATATTAATGTCTTTTAAGTGCAATAGACTGAAGATGGATAGGGTATTGTTAAGTGGACATCTCTTTACCATTAATCTGACTATTCCTTCCTTTGCAAGTAATGATTAAAAATTCCAAAATATATTTCAAACAAACATTGTAAGATTTTTTTAATTTGAAACATTTTTCTTAAAAACAAACACATAAATGGCAAAACATTTGTATGTGGTGTATATAAATAAGGCAATTGGCGCCCTCATTTTGATTTTTTTTTTTTATGGTTGGTGGCTATACTATGCCAACGGGGAACTATTTGCAATGCAGTGTTCATCACTGGTATTATTCACATCAAACTGTCATAAGAATTTTATTACCTTCCTCCACGTTATTTTTCAATTGTAATTGTGCAGCTCACTAATGAGCGTTATATTCTAAATAGAGTTTTTATTGCATACCTCTTGTAGATGCAACTCACCCTTCATAGGTTTCCAGAATACTCCTTTAGCTGAGTAGACAGCTATCACTTTTTATGAGTTTTCTTTTTTCTTTCTTTTTTTTTCCTTATTAGGGGGCTTCTCCCCCTGCTCGCTTCACTCGCCAACCTCCCTGCCTGCACTACACAGCAGCAACTCCACGTCTCTGCCACATGCGTATGGGGATTTCACTTTCACCAAACAACAAAACTTTTAATTCTCGCGGATAGGCCTCTTCTTTGGGAAGCAACACTACTTTTCCTTGATGGCAACACGAATTAGACGATCTACAAATCTCCAACTTAAAGTTTAAAGCCAAACAATATCTACATACTTCTGTCATATCACCTATATCCATATATTCGATCGCTTTTACCTTTTTGTCAATATAACATTGAATTTTGATTCCGTTTGGAATTACATTGTGACAACGCAACATATAACTGCCAGTGAGTGAGTATCGTTTCTTTCTCTCTACACAAACTGTGTCTGACAATAGCATTCACACAAATGAGAAATGATTGAACCGTGTGTGTGGTTGTAAATGTTTTAGTTGTGGGCAGGATTTTTCCAAATCTCTTTGCATAAAGTCTTGTCTCGTGGGGCTTAAAATTTTCTCTTGCGGAATTTTACTTTCACCAAACAACAAATCTTTTAATTCTCGCAGATACGGCTCTTCTTTGGGAAGAAACACTACTTTTCCCTGATGGCAACACAAATTAGACAATCTACAAGTCTCCAAATTAAAGTTTAAATCCGAACAATATATTCAATCTCTTTCACTGTTCCGTTATTTCACTGAGTAATAATTTACGTTTGTTTGCACTAATGTGATCTTTACTATCATTTTTCTGAGACTTTCGAATTTTTGTACTTCCATTATCTCTAACCTGCTCTGCATGTGTATCGTGCCAACGTTTTTGAATTCTTTACAATGTTCCACTTTGTCATCTACTCTTTGTCTTTTATTTCTGGCCCCGGGCGTGGTTAAATCTGTTGGCACAAAGTCTCGTCAATTTTTTTATTATTTTTATCCGTCACAAGACCCCCCCTTCAATCACACACATTAAAGTAAGTCATAAGAGAGACCACAATGTCTTTTGTACCACAGTATCATCCCATTCCCACATTGATTTTAAAATTTTGTATTGGGTTTTGCTTTCAAGTATAGGTAGCTTATTGCTGGATGTCTGATTATTTGACTTTTGAAACATTTCATTCGTCCCTTTATAATTGACCAGTATACATGAAAGAACTTGTGGATGTTACTGTTATAGGCAGAATGCAGATGAGAAGTATTTAGAGATGTACTGTTCTGGTTTAAAAAAGAGAATATGAAGTATATCAGTATATGAAGTATATGAAAATTATAAGGGTGATCCATCTCTCAGTATCATCATTGTTGAGGACACAAGTGAGTGGACCAGGCCATGGGGAAGCCCACATAAAAACTTGCAGAAATGTTTATCATCATCTGTCTTGATTAAGAGTACTTGTTCCAGTGTTTCATTTTAAAAATTCTTGGTTATGTAGTAATGCAGTGTCTTCTTGAACAGTATGTTTTTAAAAAGTCTGTGTTTTGATAAAAGTAATAACTAAGTCTTGCAGGGCAGATTTTTCAATTCTATGTCCTACAACCTGTCAGTGAAATTGCTCAACATACAGTAGATGCTTGTAATTTCTTCAAAATTCAGCTTATACTGTTGACATTTTGTTAATCATAAACTCAGTGATTCTGAGAGAGAATTAAAAGAATAGTCAAACAAATGTGTATAGCAAAGTAAAATCTGCCCTAATAAAAATGAATACATATATATATATATATATATATATATATATATATATATATATATATATATATATATATAAATATATATAGTAAAGTTTTTTTCAAAAATAAGTCCAAAAAGACATAAAAAAAGGTTTGGGGACCGTCCTGTATATTGCCCTAAGACAATATCAAAATGAAGAAATGATCACAAGTCTTTTAAATTCAGAACAAATGACAGTTTGATGGTTGTTTAAATACAGAAAGGATTATGGGAAAAGGAAATGGTTGGCATCAAAACAGGAACCGGAAATAACATCATCAGGAGGATACGGAAGTGATGTGATATTGCAGAGTCGGAAGTGAGGTTAGTGGAGATGGCTGGAAGTGATGTAATCGGCAGCCATCTTGAACCCGGAAGAGGGGCAATTATTTTTCCTCTGGTTTTCTGTAAAGAGAAGAGATTTAGGTAAGCACCATGTGACACCCATATCTCGTGATATTTCACTCACCTTTAGGCTCTTTGACTGCCTCCTAATCGCACGTGTGTGACAATATATATATATATATATATATATATATATATATATATATATATATATATATATATATATACTGTATGTATATATCACATACTGTAAAAGTATGGTTATCTCACAGACATAATGATTCAGGCTATTCTAACACAGAGGGTCACAGAGAATAAAAAAAGGATCAGAAGAAGCGATGTGAGCAAGAAAATCAAACAAAAAAATTGTAACTTGGAGATCAATTAAACACTACTGTCAAACCAAAATCAAAAAACCTAAATTGTAGTCGACAATACTTACATCAGAAGTTGTGTAGCAGGAGCACTAACTAATAACACAAGATATTCTTTTTTTAATTTTCCACAAACTTGAATGGATAGGATGTGTTTTTCATGACCTGTGTACCCACAACCCAATGATGTCACAGTCACTAAATTTTAGGCCGTTTCCCAAGTAATGGTACAATAATCACACCACAAAATGGTGGCACCCATGATAAACCATTGGCATCACAAACACTAATACTTTCTTGAAGCAAACCAAGATCAGATCCAGAATCCTTAGGTATAAGTAAACCTAGCTTTAGACGAAAATACTATTACTTCTTTGATTCTGAATTTTGGCCAACATGAAATATATCTGATTAGTCTAGTTTGTTACAGCATAATCTAACATTTTAGGATTTTTTTAGATATTTATCAAAAACGAAACCAAAAGTTTGCTCCATATTTAAAATGATAACTGTGTTTTGAAAATTTGGCCATCTTTTTATGACAATATACACTGGAAATAATGAATATTTTACATTTATTTTCAATTTACATACCTACTATTTATTTAGAATCAGTATAGAAACTACAAAATATCAATTAATATTAAAGTGTTAACTCATGATCAGATTAAAAGTCCTATTAAAGAGTGGTTTGTGAAAAATAAATTATTTTAAACATTTGAAAAGATAGTGTCATGAAGGAAGAGAGTTAAATGGAGTTTATTTAGGTTATGGTTCCTAGTATTTCTTTAGTATGTGAGAATTGTATTTATTTTTATTATTATTATTATTAGTATGATGATGATGATGGTGATGCAGCTAAACTCATTGGGATTTGGGAGGGAACACTAAAAGGTGTAAGCTGCTTTAGGAGCTCACATTCTGGCTTGTTTATTCACTGTAATACAGAAAACATGAAAAACAGAAATAACAAATGTGGGGAATGGGAGCCAGCAAAAAAGTGAAAAAAGGAGAACAATACCAATCAAGTAGAGAAAGGCTGATGAAGCGAAGAGGTGAAAGAGAGTCAAGAATAGGAAGGAAATGATTTGTTTTACTTTATGAGTATGCTTTGTTGCAAACTTATTTAGCAAACTACATGAGAGCAATTTACAATGTGTTATGACTGTCTTTTATTAGTCTAGTTTTTGATAGTGATGCAGACTGCAAAAGAATTTGATTACGTCCAGAAAAGTGATTTCTCATTGTATTTTTAGTTGGCTTTAAAGGGAATAAATTATTATTTTTCCTGGTTTTTTTTAATTTGAACTTATACAAGATAACTTGACTGTATTTGTGTGCATATGGAAGATTCTCTTAGACAGTTGCTCTGTAAAGTAAAAAGTAATCATTTGTGGGTTGTGTTTTTAACATTTTTTGACATGAATTCCAACAACTCTTTTGCTGGAAAGAGTTGGTTTTGCTTACATTCATCCTTGTTTACCTGTGACTTTAAATGAATAAAAAAGTATCCAGATGTTGGCTCAACTCATAGGCAGGACTGAAACTTGAACATTAGGCAAAATTACTTTTACAGAGTTATGAGGGTTGTGTCTTTTAAGCTACAAATCTGGCCAAGGTGTTTTATAATCAAGAAATGAGCTGTGTCATGTAGGGATGTAAAATTAATTAAATATTATGATTAAAAGAGCTAGATGTGAGGATGTTGACATATAAAATTCCCACAGTGAACCTTGTATTGTTTTCTCTTGACAGAAGACACAATTTCTAGAAAATTTCTAAATGATTTTTTGTAGCCTATATTTAATGATATTATGCTGTACACTGGATTAGAAAGGTTAATGTTGTGAGTCTTAATTTTTGTGAAAATTACACATTTATCTTTCACACAGTGACTATGTTTGCAATTAATCATTATCTTCTTTCATTAGTCAGAGCTGCACTCTGCTCATCCCAAAGGTTCCTTTACTTTCTATCAAGGGTAAAGCTTACAAATTTGCACATTAATTGCAGTCTAACATGCACTATATGAATAAGTAACAGAGCTATAACAAAAAAAAAATTTTGCATTCTTTGAAGCTTGTCATATTTAAAGCAGCAGAAAACTCTTCAAACGTTGTCATTTGATAACCCTAGGGTTTTATAGTATTGAAATAAAACAAATCATATTTGCATCAGAAATGCAATAAGCACAAAAAATTAACTAGTAGTAGTATGCATTGTAGAGGATACTTTTGTTTGAATGGTGTTTTTTTAATAAAATTATTCAAGCAATTACAAATTATTTTCTGTTATAATGAAATGTTCTGGATAATGTTATAATAATGGCTGAAAAGATGCAACCTATTTATGGGTATTAAACCATGCTTTATCAAGAAACCTAGCTACACATAAAATAAGTATACAAAACATGCAGAAAAGTGCAGAAATAATGTTCTATTCCCGCGGTTGTCTACATAGAACAAAAAAATGAAGAGGTGGTTGCTTTATTAACAGCATAAGTTATCTGTGGTTATTTGTATAATTAGTTATTATTTATATGCAGAGGCTGTCTTTGCAACACAATTAGCACTACTGAAGCTCTTACTGTATTAAGAGGTTAGGACAAGCTTTCATGTGTCATTCCATGTTTAATTTTGAGATTATATTAGTAGCTGCTAGTTTTTCAGCACAGCAGTTAAATATGATTTACTCATACTAAACCATACCATCAAGCACTCCTGAAAATTATTAGCATTATGACTGTGAACCTGTGTCATGCCCAACAATGGCACTTGTGACCATATATCTTTATTAAATAGACTTTTAATTTGTACTTTTAATATGTTTTATGTCAACGCCATCATAAATATAGTTTGGAAACTTGTGAATGTTACAGATGTGCGTACAGCTGGTTTAAGTGGAAGATTTGCAAACAATAATAAAGTTGAAGGGTATTAAATCAGTTGGACTTCTCCATGGCATGTTGTGATCAGCGCAGTATATTCATAGTCTCATTACTTTATATATAAATAGTCTTCTTTTATGTTGTAGGTGTTTTTATTGAAATTAATTCTAGTAATTAGCATAAGCCCAAAGGATGGATGGATAGATAGATAGATAGATAGATAGATAGATAGATAGATAGATAGATAGATAGATAGATAGATAGATAGATAGATAGATAGATAGATAGATAGATAGATAATTATTTATCTCCAGTAATGCAACAAAAGTTCTTTCCTAACTCTGGAACCTTAGCAACTGATTATTAACATTTGCTTGTTTTTGTGTGGTATTGCTCTGTTCCTTCGTATTAAGGAAACAAAAATGAATGAGAGACGCTATCTCTTTCATCATTTCACTTCAAACAGATACTCAAAAACATTCATTAATCTGAGCTTACACAGAAGACGCCAAAAAACTCAGCAAACAATCGACATGAATCAGAACCCCCACCCCACCTGGCACTCACTCCCTTATCACCACAAGGTGTCTGAAGGTACAGCGCGCATCCTGGCCAAGTCAGGCGTCAGAATAGCACACAAACCCACAAACAATTTGTGCATGGTCCCCTTTAATGCTAAAAACAAGAAATCGACAGCAGAAACACGAAACGCAGTTTATAGCATTCCATGCAGTTCTTGCTCAGCATTATACATAGGACAAACTTCAAAAAGAATCGCAACAAGTATACAGGAACATCGCAACGCCATCAGAAGAAAGGACTCGCGATCACTGATCTATACGCATACTAAATCAACAGGACATACATTTAACTGGGACAATGTACAAGTAAAATTCAAGGCCAGTACTAAAAATGCCAGAGAGCTGGCCGAATCCTGGTTATCAAATGAGAACGCCATCAACAGACACTTGGACATAAATCCAGCATATGCAAACTTAAGAAGAACATATTCATAATACACAAGACTTTACACCCAATACCTGACCCCACCTTCCCCAACCAAGTAATGTTTTGCTATATATTGCCTTTGATTCTTGTAAGTCTAAGCATTATGCTCTGAAGAAGACCCCTGGCAGGGGTTGAAAGCTCAGGAATAAAAACTACTTTATGATACGTGATTAATTTTTTCTCCCTTTGTGGATCTCCAGCTGCAAATATGCAAACCGTATCACAGACCTTCTCTTCCATATATATATATATATATATAAATCTTTATATATAATTAAATGTATATGCACACACACACATATATATAAAATTAAAAAAGGACTGTGCCATTGTTTCTGCAAAAAAAAAAAAAAGAAGGAAAGATAATTCTAAATTACATCTATACTGTTATAGATGTGTTTTAGCTTTTCAATCTTCTTAAATGTGAGCATTAAGTGGAATAATTGAAGAGTGCCACATGTGGTGGTGGATGTTGGGCTGATGTTATAGATAATTGCATAAGTGTTACGTCAGGGCACATGTTTTGCATTGCAATTTAGAGTGCATGCCAAGGGGCCCATGACGGTAAGGGGCCTTTTTACTAATCTGCTTGATGAAGCAACAGATTATCTCTGGGCCTAAATGATCAAGGTGGACCCCACCCCAGTTAATGAAACGATCAACTATCCATGTGTCACTGAAATGACTAAGGTGGATCCAGACTCCCCTTTGATGATACAATCGAGTCCCACACTGTAATCAAGAGTGAGAAATACCATGTTAAATTAAAAAGCCCAGTGTCTGCATGCTGTATTGGTAAAAGTGTGATCATCTCTAGGTTATGAAGTTAAATTACCCAGGAACCTATGATGTCCTTAAAATCTGGCCTTGAGATCAACCAACATTTCAAAAAGTATATATATATATATATAAGGACATGAAGATCAGAAGTCCATACCAGTAACATTTGTATATGGCAGGAACCAGCTCTGAACTAGATGTTAGTCTGTCACAGAGCATTCTCTCGAACACACAAATACTCAATCATAACACTTGGACAGGCTTATAAAAACCTCTTGGAGATTAGGAAGAAAATGGCAGCACCCAGACAAAATACAGAGAAAGTATTCAGACTTCATATAAAGAGTTTCTGGGCTAGAAATCAAACTCGGACCCTTGGAGCAGTGTTATGGATTAAAATAAGTTCAAGGGTCAGTTTCTTAAACAGTAAGCATTGGATAAAAACAGTTTTCTGTAAGCAGCTTTTATTAGAGCTGCAGTAAACCTTTCTTATTTTTACCTCTGAAAAGCAGAAAAAAACAGAAGGTTGAATACATTTAAATACATTTACTTTCACTGAGTACTTAGTCATACATTCAGAAACACTCATCTGCACTATGATGGTTAAAACATAAGAAAGCATTTAAGGTCATCCAAAAGTCTTTTAAATGAGCTATTTTTGTTTCTACTGTAGTCATTGTTCTAAATGCAGTTTTATTTAAAAAAAGAATGAAAGCTAAAATAATATGAAAATTGAGTACAATTTATACAAAATTCATTTGTAAGGGTATGCATTATTTATTGAATGTTGTGAGGTTAATGTAGGTGCAAAAATATCTCTAAATGAAATATTTTCTTAACAAAAAATTGGTAATAAACCAGCCGGTGATCATTATGTTGTGCTCTTTTAAGCAGAACTGGGGCAAAGCAGAATATAATGTTTTCTGACATTCCTGAGGATTGGGGTGAAAAATCTGCACTGAATGTTTAAGGAAACAAGAATTGCGAATCACATTAAATTATTGTTCATTTGAATTTTTCACATGGAGTGCCTGTTTTAATAGCTACTGAAAATAAAAGAATAAACCATGATACAAATTTTCATTAAGCTTGTTGAAATTCATTTCGCTTGTAAGACCTTTTTGCAATGCTCCCAAGCTAAAGCATACTGATCTTGTACAATATAAACTACAAACAACCTCTAAATATAAAATCTGTATTTCACACCAGAGACTTCTCATGCTAGGAAAACATTTGTAAAATTAAATCGAGATTTATTTGAGCTTTTATTGTATCCATCAACTATCTTTTTCATAAGAAAAAAAAAGTCAGTTAGTCTGGATGTTAATTAATATGTAAATGTGCAGGAAGTAGGCAAGGCATGGCTATTTACATTAACCTTTTCCCTGGCCATTTGCATTATTAACTCTGACAAGTTCTCTGTGTGTTATTTGGCATGATTGATAGAACTATTCCTAACTGGAACACTGAAAATTAGAACGGTACAGCTGGAGGAATAGTTCTCAGCCTTTGGTATGTAGTGAGTGACACAATTTGAAGCCATTAAGTATTTTAGGAGCTTATTACTATGTTCCAATCTATCAAGCTCACCTTCGTTCAGCTTCTATTTAAAGTTTATAAATAAGAAGAAATAAATAATTGTTTCTTTGTAAATTAAATCTTTTAGAAGTGTGCAGCCTTTTCTGTTGTTTTTATCAATTTTAAAATAATGTAATATGATTTTACTAGATTGGTATTGCTTGTATTCAAATCTGAAAAAGACATATACAATTTCACATAAAGAGAACATTTAACAGTTCTGCATAATATTTTATGAAAATGTTCACACTAATTTGTACGTGATGTCAGGCAATGTGGAAGCACTATTTTAGATAATACTTAGAGTACAATAGGTTCTTTTGTTCTAAAGTACATTTAAATTATAATGAAGCAACACTTTATAAAACTGTTAAAATTAAGCACATTTTTTTCTGTGAAAAAGCTAAGGGTTAAGGAATATAAAGATTTTTCTTTTTTTTTAACTTCAAATCCCAGCTCACCTACTAACCTTGCATAGCCTGTAATCCTCCTTACAGCCCATCCTGAAGATGACAGGTGAAAATTAAATTCTACTGTAAGTGCTCCTGAAGCAACTTCTAATGTTTAGTCCATATATTTTTTATTGTACTGGTGTGTTAGAGTATGATTATGTTTTAAATGCCACTTGTTAAACCCTAGTAGACTTAAGCTTCAACTTCTCAATGCAGATATATGTTGAGAAAGCCTCAAGTTACTACTCTATCCATTTAAGGTAAAAAAAAATTAGAAGACTAATACTCCAAAGCTACCAAATAAATCTCGATGTATTGTGACAGGGTTCAACATGCAAGCCAGATATACTGTAGTTGTTTTATCAGCATTATGCCAAACAATGCTGATAGCCACCTAGGCTACAGAAATTAATTTTTGGCTGAAGCCTTTTGTGTATTCGGTCCCAAGTGAAGGGTCAACTTTACGGCAAATTACATTGAAGTCACAAAATACTGTAAATAGGCTCAAGTGTACTAAAAATGTACCGAGGGTGAAGTGAACTTCTGAAAAAGGGCAGGTAAAATATTTTAATAGCAATATAGACTTGACTGGTATGCAGTTTTACATACACTACAGTTCTGATTGTACAGTATATTTTATTAAATGACGACCTTATAAACAGTAACCTCAATAATGTTTGGGCCATGGGCACATTTTTCCTTGATTTACCTCTCTGCTCCACAGTTTAAAATTACAAATCAAACAATTCTGGTGTGATTTATTTATGGGTATTTGCACACATTTTGGTCATACCATGTAGAAATGACAAAAGTATTTCTACATGGTCCCGCCATTTCTGGGCACCATAATGTCTGGAACTTAGCATTGGTAGGTACATTAAAGCAGTAATATTTATTACTTTGTTGCATATCTCTTTCATGCAATGGATGCTTGGAGTCTGTGACTCATAGACATCACCAGGTACTGAGGATTTTCTCTAGTGATGCTCTGCCAAGCCTCTAAAAGCCATCTTCAGTTCCTGTTAGTTTCAGGGCTTTGTCCCCCTAGGTTTTCTCTTTTGCATATGGAAAGCATGCTCAACTGGATTTACATTTTGTGACTGATTTGGCCATTCAAGAATTTTCTGTTTTATAGCTTTGAAAAACTCCTCTGTTGCCCTAGCAGTATTTTGGGATCATTATCTTATTATGGGATTAAGTGTTATCCAATGAGTCTGGAGGCATTTACTGGAACTTGAGCAGATAAGATGTTTCTGTACAACTCAGAATTCATTGTGTGACTGCCATCAGCAGTTACATCATCAATGAAAAATAAGTGTGTCAGTACATTTGACAGCAGTACATGTCTAAGCCATAACACCCACCATCATATTTAACAGATGAGGTGGTATGCTTTGGATCTTCAGCAGTTCCTTTTCATCTCCACACTTTGCTTTTACCTTCATTCTGATACAGGCTAATCTTTGTCTCATCTGCCCACAAGACCTTTTTCCAGAATTCTGCAGGCTCTTTTAAGTTCTTTTTGCAAACTGTAATCTGACCATGCTGTTTTGTGGCTAGCTAGTGGTTTTCTCTGTTTCTGATCTATTGGACAGACATCTGGGGCTTTTTCTTTACCATTCTGTCATTAGCAGTGGAGGTTTTCTTTGACCTACCAGTCCCTTTGAAATTTCTGTGCTCAAAACTGTGTTCTTTCTTCTTAATGATACTCCAGACAGTTGATTTAGGTTATCCTAAGGTTTTGCCGATGTCTCTAATGGTTTTATTCTTGTTTTACAGCCTTATAATGATTTCTTTGACTTTCATTGGCACAGCTCTTGTCCTTACGTTGATCAATGGCAACTACAGACTCTGTAGCCTAGTGATCTTATGGCTGTACTAATGAAGCAATGAAACACACCAGAGTAATGACAAACACCTGTGACGCCAATTGTCCCAAATGTGATGGTGCCTGGAAATGAGGGGACCATGTAGAAAAAGTGTTCTTATTTGTACATGGTGTAACCAAAATGTATGCAAATTCCCTTAAATTAAAGTCTGTAGTGTGCTCTTTAAACATATCTGAATTGTTTGGTTGTAATTCTTAACTGCAGACAATGGGTTAAATCAAGGGAAAATATGTCTTTGTCCCAAACATCATGAAGGGCACTGAACATATACATATAATGTCAAGTCAAACAGATGCCACAGTGTCTTCTGAAATTAAGAGCAAAAAATCTAATCTATATTCTAATCCATAATCATATATTCTGTATATATATATATATATATATATATAAGAGAGAGAGAGATAGATATACTGTAGATATATAGATATATATTTGTACAACATGTATATCAATATACTATTATAAATAAATGCATCAACATTACCAACTTCAACTTTCAGAAAGTTAAATGGCAGCTTGATCTTGTTGCAGTGTGGTTTTCAGGTTTTCTTAATGATGGCTCTATACTACTGGGGGAAGTAGCTTGGAGACTGCACAAAGCAATCATAAATGGCTTTGTGAAGAGCTGTGCCAGCACTAAAATTACAAAACAGCATTTCATGGGAATCAGGAAAGCTCATGTTCCTGTTCATTCAATCACATTTAGCTTAACTTGGCACTCCCAAGAACTCCTACAGATTTTAATATCAAGACCCTCAGGATATGTAAAATTACAGTAGTAAATAATTATATAACTGTGTTTACTGCAAAGAGTAAACTAGGAAAAATGATCATTTAAAATATAGTTTTTATATTTAAATAAAAGGCTGTCACATTAATTTTATGTAACTATTTAAGTATTTGATCGTTTCACAGTAAATAATCCAGATCAAGTAACTATAATGATCTGGTTATTCTTTGAAAAATCTCCATTATGTTAAATTAATACTTACTAGAAGTGGATTTACAAAAAAAGATTCTGAACAATATTGCAATATTTTATTTGTCACAGTATATAATCAATGGTCACAGGGCAAGTGTCAAAAATTTTTATTTTTATTTTTTAACAGCATGCATAGGCATAGAAATCTCTACATGATTGGTTACATTTCTGGTGCACCATTTGTGGGAGTATAGATGTGCATTTTACATATTCTTCTATAACAAAATATATTCCATTACATACCTATAGATGGTGCAGAGACTTCCAAAGCAAATGTGTTCTCAACATTTAGGTTGATTGTACAGACTCAAGAAACAAGAGAGTGGAGTTTTTATTGAAAGGGATCAGGAAATGAGATCTAATCAAATAATAATAACAGTTAATTACATTTAAGGAGTGCTTTTCTAACGTTCTCAAAGTGCTTTACATAGACAAAGGGGAACCACTTCAGCCACCACTAATGTATAGAACCCACCTGGATGATGTGATGGCAACCATTTTTGCACCAATATGCTCACCACTATTAGTTTTTAGGTGGTGAAAGGGTGAGAGTGATAGTTAGCCAATAAGAGACAGGGCATGATTAGGTGTCAGAATGGACAAGGCCATGGTGGGCAGTTTATCCAGGGCATTGGGAAACACCCTACTCTTTTATAAGATGTCCATGGATCTTTTATGACTACAGAGAGTCAGGATTTCGGTTTTACTTCTCATCCAGAGGACAGCACCAATTTTTATAACACAGTGTCTCTATCACTGCACTGGGACATTAGGATCCAAATAGAGACCACAGGGTAAAACGCCCCCCTGCTGGTCTTGCCAACATTTATGCCACCCAAACCTTTCCTAGATAATCTCAAATCCAAGTACTGAAGATGTCAAAAATCAAGCCAAGTTGTTGCCAAAAGTCTAACTAATCTTTCAATACATGCAAAACCCAAGTCCAAAATCGAAGGTTGTAGAAAAAAAATCAGGTTTGTGTACTGAAAAAGATTTAGTCAAATATAGAATTACACATTAAACCTGTTTTACCCTATTTTCAGAGATGCATGCTGACCTTTAGATGGTCTCTCTGGCAATGTCACCCATGGCTCAGTCTCAGTGCCATCTGATAATAATCATGATGGAAATCCTGACAGTAAGTGCAAGAAGCAGTGGCATTCAAAATAATAACAAAATGGTGTCCCAAAATAATGATAACAAAATTATAACTTTTTCCAGAAGCTTACTATGAAAAACTAATATCAAAAATGAATTCTCTGAGTGGAAAGCCCTCAGAAGAACACATAAACATTCAAATAGGACTCTTGAATTTACTCCAAAAATTGAAGTAATTCCAGATCATTACATTAAGAATTTGGTTTCATTTTGCATTTCACAATGTTAGAAAACAGGTAATATTGAACATGCTGTTAGCAAGCATTAAATGCTCCGAGACATTATAAAGTGGGAGTGTCTCTCTAACCTCAGGTGATTGGAGTATATTAAGACTCATGTATAGAGTCTTAGAATTCACACACTAACGTAATCAGTGAGAAAGTAGAGAAACAAGAAAACTCAATGGCAATTGTTTGTCTCATTTGGCTGCAGTGTGCAAGCTCTTGTGAACAGTTTGTTTCCTTCTGTCCTGGCTGGCCAAATTTCATCTACTGTACATATTTTGATCACTCGGAACACTCCACCAACCACTACAAGAATGCCTTACATAGAGATTCCATCTCTATCTTACATATGCTTTTAATAAAGTAAATTTAAAAACCAGAATTAGCAAGAACAGTCTATTCCTCAAGATTTATCAAAGTCCTATGCTCTCTCAAGTAATGAACACATACATACAGTATCTTTAAAAAAAAAAAAAAAAGAGTTTTAAGAATTTACCACACCCTTAGTCATTTTATTCGCCCTAAATATAAGGGGCATAGTGTACCTTTAAGTATAAAAATCCTTGTGGACAGATCATGACGTTGGCAGTTCATGACAGCAAATTAAGCAGGTACAGAATACAGGACAAACACATTATTGTATACAGTATGTGCAGGATACAACAGTGTAAGGATAAATAGTTTTGACAGCCTTTACATGCTCATTATCTGGTAATAATAATGACACAAACCTTTATCTGATTGTTTTGGTTATACTGAATTATATAAAGCTGAGAAACTGCAAATACACCAAACTTTCAAAATGATGCATAATAGCATTACTTGTCAATAATTAATAATGAGTGTTTAAAATGAGTAAATCCACTGCCATTTTTTACTCATTTGAGATGATATATTTAGATTCAGTTGTTAACTTAAATTTTTTAATTCCAATCATATCCAATATAAATATATTAGTACCAGAATCAGGGATAAAGATGTCTAATGTCCCAAGGCTTACATCACTGTCATCTGAGTTAGTGAAACTGAACGTTTATCTTTGTTATAGCATTCATCTGGTGAATAAGATATGCTTTCCTCTGGTTCAGAGATAACTTTGAATAATTATTACGGCAAGCAGTGCAACAATACAAAGGTAAATAATGCTGACAGAATAATAACAGCAAAATGTTTTTTTTCTTAATGTTTGTTTTTCTAATTTTAATGAAGTGCTTCAAGTTAATATAATTTTGGGAAAAAAATCAAAGAAAATTCACTATAGCTAGATTATGAGTTTGACAGTGCAGGTCCTGCTCCAATGCCCCCTCTTCCTGTTTAGGAACCTTTTGAACCTGACAAGGTCGATAGTGTAACCAAGTGAGCTGACAGATGGGGACAAATGACACATTTAGCAAGGGGATGGTGTAAGGGTGTTCAGTGCTTTTATTAAAAAAATCAAAACAAAACAGTGTCCAAATAATTAGCGCCGTGATTCAAAAATAGTCTATAAATGAATAATCCATAAAATTGAGGTGAAAAGTGGGGGATAAAATCACAATAAATAAATCATTTAAAAGCAGAGATTAAAAACACAGTCACTGGATCCTTAATGTTTTCTTCAGAAACGGATGATTACAGCCCACCACATTCGTCTCTCCGGCTCACCCATAACTAGCGCAGCCGGTGGAGACTCAGCAGCCATGATCTTCATTTTACCACAATGAGCACAACAAAATCTGTTCAAGTTTGAATAAATTCAGGTCCATAGCTACATACTCTAATTATGTTATAACATAACATAGTAACACTTGGTAAAATATGTTGCAAATGTTTACTTCATAAAGAAATGTACCTATTAGATTACACACAAAGGTTTAAGTACTATACTGTACTGGTTAAGATATCACCCAGTCTGTTTAGCTTATCTATTTAAATAAGCTAAAAAAAAATTGCCAAAATATCCTATTTAATCACTTCTTAACACATGCCTGAAATTCCACATCAGTTGCATCATTTCTACTATACTCCACATAAGACAACAACAGTATCCAATGCAATATATTAAATAACTGGTTGTTTTGTACATCTACAAAAATGAGTAGTAATCTTGGGTGGGATTCTAGACTTTTCATCAAATAGGACGCAAAGAGTGCATCTAAATGGAATTGTGATGAACCAAGCTTGCTCCTCAACTGGCTCTCCACAAGGATGTGTACTTTCACCTCTATTATTTATCCTTTATACAAATATGTGTCAGAGTAAGTAGGAAAATAGGACCATTCAAAAGTATATAGATGACTCTCTTATTATTAGTCAGCTCCAGGATAATGGCAACAGTCACGGCCCAATCATCAATGAATTTATAAATGGTGTAATTCATTGATTTTAGAAGATATTCCCACACAAATTAAGTCACCTTTATAAATGGTCAGACAGTAGAAGATGTGCAACCTTATAAAAATCTTGGGACAATTAAAATTGAATTAAAAATTGAACTTTGAAGCAAATTGTGAAAGTGAAAGGGACACTAGCATTTGTTTCATTTGGGGAAACTGTCCTATTTCCACATTGATAAAACTATGAAGACTTTAATTCTGTCGCTCTTTTATTGAATCAGTTTTATCATTTTCTTTGCTGTCATGGTTTATAACCTATCTTTAAAAAGTAGAAGCTCTTGAATCAGATTGTTAAATGGTCTAGTAGGCTGATTGAGGAGTGGCAAATTCATTTAGTGTTCCTTTATATCAGACAGTTAATGCAGATAACTAGCTTAATTTTAAATTATGACTCCCGCCCTTTGCACACTGAATTTCAGCTTCTTCCAATTTGCAGAACAAAGTGGTATAAAAATAGCTTTGTTTCAGCACCCATCATTTAAATGAACAAGGTGTAGCTAGTTGTATTTATTTATTTATTTGTGGATTGGATTGGAACTTGGAGTAGTTTTACAATATGTGTCAAGATGCACATATCTACTGCAAGCCAAATCTGCCTACGGTTATAAATAAAGTAATCCAACCTAACCTAATGTGGTTCCTCCAAATTTTGTATGGTGTCATGCTGGGGATCTCCTGAGGCAATGTGCCCCTACTGAATGAGCAGTTACTCCACCAATAGACTGTGCTCCCCATCATGTTGTTTTTTGCCTTTTGTAAAAGTCTTATGCTAGCCAGCATAATTGCCCACTTTTCAGATAAGCAGTGGGGCAACTTGAATTATTCTGAGTGATCTTACTTGTATTTAATTAAAACCTGATAATTTTTTTCATGCAGTGCTGTCCAGGGATTCAGAATTGCAGCTCTGTTGGGGTATCCCATTCCCAACACAAGAGTTTCCCATTACCTTCTCCATAAGGTGTAGTTACTCGGGTGTGACTTTGGTCTAACCCCAATGCAGTACTAAAAGTAGCATGAATTAATCTTGGTGTTATTGTTTCTATTCACCATATTTCTGATATACAGTTTGCCTGATTCTTAAACCTATTTCCTCATTAAGACTTTATTGTTGTTCCATGATCACTTGTATTTAAGGTTTTAATCATCTCATCACATCTCACCACTCACTTTTTTAACTTTATGCACGTACACATTTGTAATTAATTGACTAAAATTAAAATGGTTGTACTCTTCAATATTAGGTTGTTGAATAACAAAGTACTGGTGCTCAGTTGAATTTCTTTGTTGTAACAATATTTTATTTTATATGCATTAAAGAGACAGGACAAAGACCACATGCATATAACCAGTATAGTCTCCAGTTACAGCAGAGTTTCTTTATTGCCATGGAGGATGCTTGATGATTACAGCTAAGTGCAATTTAAAACTTTAATACAGTAGATGTCCGCTAACTACACTTGTATCTTTCAGTGCCTTATGTTTAAATTGGAAATTACTGATCCTCAACAGATTGTGTTTACTGCCCTTGTAAAAATGACCATATTCTAATCATCTTGAGGCTTTCATGCTTAATACAATACAATACAATACAGTTTATTTTTGTATAGCCCAAAATCACACAGGAAGTTTAACAGGCCCTGCCTCTTGACAGCCCCCCAGCCTTGACTCTCTAAGAAGCAAGGAAAAACTCCCAAAAAAAAAAACATTGTAAGGAAAAATGGAAGAAACCTTGGGAAAGGCAATTCAAAGAGAGATCCCTTTCCAGGTAGGTTGGGCGTGCAGTGGGTGTCAAAAGAAGGGTGTCAATACAATACAATACACAGAACAGAACACATTCTCAATACAATATAAAAATAAAACATTTTTTAGAAGAAAAAAAAAAATTTTAGAAGTACGGAGCAGAATTTAACAGTAGATGATATCACATATTAAGATTTGGATATTTTTAGATCCTGTATACCTCATCCATCAAGCTGCCTCCCCCATTTGGCCATTCCACGGCTGAAACAGTGCTGGGCCAGCCAATCCGATGAAAGGACCCCTCTTTCCCATGATTCCTGCGATCCTCCATCAGGGATGACTTTACCTTAGGCAGGCAAAACAACTTGGCAGGTGGGCTTTGGCACCAAGTGCCACATTTGAGTACCGAGAAGAGAAATAGAATAGGTGAGGGTTAGTATCCAATTATAACTATCATGTTACTTATGTTTTAGTGCTAATGACTAACAACAGAGATGCAGTATGTACAGTTAATCAGCAGCTCTAGTCAGGATATGCTAAACTGAAGTAGTGAGTCTTTAGCTGGGATTTAAAAGCTGAGACCGAAGGGGCATCCCTTATAGTAGCAGGCAGACCATTCCGCAGTTTAGGGGCCCTGTAACTAAAAGCTTGACCTCCCATTGTTATTTTATTAATCCTTGGAACCATAAGCAGACCGGCATCTTGATAGCTTAATGTGTGCTCTGGTTTGTAAGTCATGATAAGTTCAGACAAGTAAGCCGGACCTTGGCCATTTAATGCTTTATATGTTAAAAGGAGGATTTTGAAATCTGCCCTAAACTTAACCGGGAGCCAGTGTAAGGATTTAAGAACTGGAGTTTTGTGTTAGTATTTTCTTGTTCTTGTAATAATTAATGTCCTTTCTTTACCAGGATTTTTACATTCATGTTGAAAATGTGAAATCTGGTGTTATGTTTGAATGTATGGCATTATTAGACTTCTATTTTTAATTTACTACCACAACTACTCTGGCCACTAGTAATCTACATGATTCCAATGAATAATGTCAAGCTTGAGAAGAAGGTTTAACTCTTCCTTCGCAGGTGGTTATGGTTTCCATGGAGCCTGAGGAACAACACCCTATATGGCACAGTAATCAATTATAGCTTCCATTCAACAACCTAATAGAGGACTTCATGGTGACTGCAATAAAGAAGGTGCTTCTCTTAAGGGACTCCACCAACAGCAAAGTCAATAGGGCTGGAATTGAAGTATAGACCCGGAGAAAATGGAAGGTCCATGAAGCAAATGAACAAACTGAAGTAAATCTGGGATGGCAGCTCTGGTTCCCAGTTGCCATTATAGTAACCATCCTCAGGCAGCAACAAGGCAAGTGGTCATGCTGGAAATTAATATCCCCTGGAAGGACCAAATAGAGGTAGCAAACAAAAGGAAGAGAGAAAAGTAAGAGGATTTGGTAAGCGAATGCAGAAGAAATGGTTGCCGAGCTCAATGTAGATCAATTGAGGTGGGCTGTGAAGGCTTTTCTGGCCAATCCTTATATTGAATCTTGAGCACCTTGCCATTACAGGCCTGCACATGAAGAAGGCCATCAAGAGTATCATAGAGGCAACAGAAAACTATTCCAGGT
This sequence comes from Erpetoichthys calabaricus, assembly GCF_900747795.2. Classification (NCBI taxonomy): domain Eukaryota; kingdom Metazoa; phylum Chordata; class Cladistia; order Polypteriformes; family Polypteridae; genus Erpetoichthys; species Erpetoichthys calabaricus. The sequence continues at coordinate 108,336,994 of NC_041398.2, forward strand.
GAATTTGGATCAGAAGAGGTGAAGCATGGCCTACAAATCTTCTTGGACACAGGCCAGGCCTTGTTGCCTAAGTGAGGAGGGTGTATGATGGTTAAAGATCTGAAATACCCAGTAACTCTTAAGTTCCATCAATGAGAATATGCCCAAGGTATATCAAGAGATCTATGTTAGTACTGCTTACAATTGTGAACACACATGACCAAGTATGTGTAAATGTCTGTACTACATTAAGTTGGCTGGTGATGATTTTAATCTTATAATCACAAGGTTATGTGTACACAAGGCATCTTTGGATTACTCTGTCCCTTCTAACAGCATGTATCCCCAATAGCATTTCTATGCCAAAAACTCTACTGCTTCTTGTATAAAACCATATTCTGTTAGTAGTCCTTGATATTAATGGTGAAATGATATAGCAGGTATAAAAACAATCAGAATGTTTCAGAAATTGAATATACTCAATAGAAATGTCCTCAGAAATGGAAATGCCAACCTGTTCTTATTTAATGAGAAAAGTGTTACAATGTAGTGACAAATTTTCAGCAACAATTGATTAATGCATGTTATTCAGCCATGCATATATAAAATTGAGGTTTCAAGCTATTTGGAGGTTTTAAAGTCAGCAATCATGTCAAATGTTAGTAATAAAGCAGCACTCATTTTTTACGGTACAATAAGAAATGTAGAGTTTAGCAATATTGTAAAATAAAAAACACTATCTTACTGTAAACATCCAGAAGTATATATCAAAAAAAAACAGACTGAAGCACATTCAGTCTTTTCTTTTTTTCTGCATTCTAGTTCTGGGGAATCAGTAACCAGGACTAGTTAGGATGTTAGTCTGTCACAGGGTACACTCCTACTGGACAGGTTCTGAGTTGCCTACTTGCATGTCTTGGGGATTTGTCTATAAAGAAAAAAAACACATGACAACACAACTAGAATATGCCAATTGTATATTCACATTGGTTGGAACAAAGTTATGGGTGTAGTGGTGGCTCTGTGACTATTGGATCTGGGCTGGTAACTCAAAGGTTGCCGGTTCAAATCTCAGTAATGAGAGAAGGAGTGCTACACTGTTGGGCCCTTGAGCAAGGTCCATAACCTGTAATTGCTCCAGGGGTGCTGTGCAAATAGCTGACCCTGTGCTCTGATCCTTAAAGTCTAAGTAACTTGGGGTATGCAAAAAATAAATTCCATCTAAAAGAAATGGCAAATAAAGTAAATTGTTATTATATAAAAAAATTTTTATTATCACCTGAGAGCAAGATGATTCTTGATATCAAAACACAATCATCTCAAAATAGGTTACAGGTCTTAGTGTATTTCAAACACTTGTTACGGCTTATCTCAGAATCCATAAATTATCATGACTTGATGCCCAATGTGAAAGGATCCAGTGATTGCTTGATTTGTAATTCGTACACAATCCAGAATTCCTCATGTCATTATGAGCAAATTTGTGTATACTGACACATAGTTGTATAAATCAGCAGTAGAGTTTTCTCTGTCAGCGTCATTTCATGTCTGAAATTGTGTTACTGCCTCAGTTTGTATCTGGATTTATTATACAGATTTTGCTTAATTTTGTATATTTGCTAAAATTCATCTTGGTATTAGAGCCTTTATTCCATATTACGAAGATATGTTCTTGCATTGACCTACACCATTGGGTCGACCCTTTGTTTGTATTTACAGTGATGCACTTACATTTCAGTACTTGTAACAGGCTAGACCTTGTGTCCTCAATAAAAGTTTATTTGAGCTTAAGCAGTTACAAAAATGGATTAATGGGTTTACATATCAGTTCATTAACTCCTTTGAGATCTAAAAGATTAATATTGTTTTGCCCTGGTGACTTATTTGATTTTAATTTGTTTGTTGTTTCTGATACATTTGTCTCTTTGATCTCCATTTTGAAAATGAACTCATTGCACTCTGCTTCAGTCAGTAAGTTAGAAACGTCTTCACTTGGTCAATTTAAATAATGGGAGTATCTATTATATTGAGTAACAGGTTTTGTCTTTTAATACTAGAGCAAAATTGTACTGTTTAAACTGTTGTTTTTATTTAATAGCAGAATATAATTCTAAACATTGTTTTATTCATATGACTTGCAAATTATGGTGCTAATTGTTTACTCATGTTACTTTATATTGTCTTGCATTTAGTATTATTATTACAAATTTTTGTTACCATGGGAATCTGCTTTTAATGACTTGGATTTGATTCCCTATCCCCCAGAATTTAAAATTATTTTCCTTCATTTGTGTATTTTTTTTTGTAGTTTTCCAGTTTCTTTACAAATGCAAAAGCGTCTGCATGTTTATAAAATTGTTAAATCAGTCCAGAGCCATACAGTCAATAGGCTTCCCGTCCAGGATGGGTCCCTACCCTGTCCCAAGTGCAGCTGAGACAGGCTCCAACACCTACCATCCCTTTAATTAGAAGTCTGGTTTACAAATGAATGTTTGGATTGCTCATATTTAATACTGACTAATTGCTCAATGTATATTTTCAACTACTGTACTTTATTTCATTTTTCACTGATAACCCTAACACATGATGAAATTTAGATCTAAAAAATTATTTTAAACATAAACAATACTAAATGAGAAAATAGTACAATAGGAGTGATGCATTTAAGTACAAACATTTAAATTTGAAATGAGGTGTGTTTTTCATTTTGAACAGAGTGTTTGATTAAGCTTATGAAATTTCTAATTTTAAATGATGAAACTCATGAAATTTCTAATTAAGTGATATGCAATTGCTTTTACATTAGACCAGTGTTTCTTAAACTACAAGTCGCAGACATGTTTGTGATGGGTTGCCACACGATTGTTTAGCAAAATTAGATGTGTCCCTCCGAGTGCATATTCTGTGACAAATACGTTGTAATATAACACCTTCTATTAGCATACTATTTACTGTGGTAGTATGTAAAACAATAATATTGATTCATAGCAAAAGTCTTTGGGTCCTATGATACCAAAGCACAATAAATATTGTCACAATACTACCAATCCTCTCACAATCGATGAATTAATCAGCTGAGATGATTAACAAGCAAAAACACCAATTATAAATGAGAAGAGGGGAGTGAATGACAGAGACAAGCTGGTGAGGTGAAAGGACTGTAGCAGCAGTTTGAAATGTCAAAATGAAAATAACAGCAGCAGTGCAAGGATTTGATGATTTTTGGGGTGTTGTGCAGGGTGAATAAATAGGGTTTGGGTATATATAATGCCATGGCAGTGTTGCATGCTAAATATCATTTCAGCGGCCAGCATTACAGCATCTTGTTTATTGAATCCAATTCTGTAACAGAAGTGCAATAAAGATTTTGCATTAAGTTTATCATTCTTCGGTGAGATAGACTTGCTTCTTTTAACATTATTTTAAAGTGGTTCAATAAATCTCAAGTCTTCTGGTAGTGTGAAAAGATGTGTTGTTTGTTGGACTTCTATCAAAAGTGTGAGACAGGCTGTAGGGCAGCATTGTGCTCAATGGCACACAGTAGCATTTCAAACTGGAACTAGAGTGATAGGCAAATTATTTATCAAAATTCATCCTATAAAAAGTATAAAATATAAACAGTGCATACAATTTTTAGGAATGATTCAGATATGCAACTCAACTTTTTACCCTGTGTATTTAATTGCTAGATGAAAACTGGAATGTTGAACTACTTGTGAACTCATTTAGAAACATGTATGTTTTTTTATAAAAAAAGAAAAATATTTTTTAGGACAAGGTAAATAAACTGCATCAATTATTTATTTTTAAATTACTGTATTCCTTATGCAGGCAATGAATCAAGTGACTAAGTTAAGTGACCATTCATGCTGTCCTTTCAAAAATAATCATATTGTCACGCTGAACCTATTAAAAAGAATTTATTTTTCTCAGTTTTACTACAGCCAACATGAAACATATATATTGGCAGTGATATATGTCAGGCATCTATTCCATGTTTTGATAATTATTGTTTATAACAATATGTTTTGCCTTCCACTTTTCATTTTTAGCAAAATTAATGTGAAAAATACACTTGTAAGTAAATAAGGCTAATTAGTTTAATACTGCATTTCAGTAATGAGCTACCTTTTATAAAAATTCTGGGAAACTGAGGATAGGTCAAAAGATGGAAATAATCCCGAAACGTGACACAATGAAAAACTCTAAATAACACCTTCTTATGATAGTGTCCATCCGGTCTTTAGTTTAAGACTTGGGGGGATTGGGGGGATTGGGGGGGGGGGGGGGGGGGGGGGGTTGGTTGGGGGGCTTTAGGCATTAAGAGAATAAATGGTGGTTCTTTGAAAAATGAAATTACAGCAGGTCTAAAGAATAAACACAATAGGCAATCAGAGTCCATGTTAGACAGTTTGAATATGATATATTGGCAATGCACATGTAAACTCAAGCTTAGCAGTAAGAAATTTTGCAGCAACATTTTACTTCATCTGTTCATTCTGAACAAAGATTCAAAAATTATGTTTTGGAGTTTTAAGGCAATAGCACTAAACTTGGTGTCACAGTGCTAACCATTTTATTCCTTCCTTTCAAAACTGACCATAAAAAAATGTCATTCCTAAACCCAGGTCCATTACTCACAGACGAGGAGTTACCTACCAGTCTCCTATACAAGTGTATGGGGTGTGGGAGGTAACAAAAAAGCATTCAAAACATAAAAAGAGAAACCGAAATAATAATTGCCAGAGAAGCCAAAACAAACAGCAAACTTTTTCAGTAGTACTCCTGTAAAAAGACAATGAAAGAGAATTTAAGAAAACTTAGAGACATGAATAGAGAAATCATTGAAAATATGAAAGAAATAGCAAATAAACTGAACAAATACTTCACCCAAGGATTTATAAAGGAAGAAACAAGTGGAATGCCTCATGCAGAAGTAAAAACAAACTCTGAGTTCATAAATTTTAATATTGAGGAGTCAGATATGTTTCAGCCCTCAATACATTGAAGACCAATACAACCTCTGGCCATATGGGATCTTACCAATTGTATTGAAAGAAATGAATGATGTCTTCAATAAACCCTTATTAGACATATTTCAGAAGTCACTTCAGAAAGAAGTACCTGAGTACTGAAAAGCTGCGAATGTGACTCCAGTCTTCAAGAACAGATACAAAATGGATCCTAGTAATTATAGACCAATTAATCTTACTTCTGTGCCATGCAAAAGTATGCAAACTATAATAAGAAATAAATTGGAAAATACCCACGTGAAAATAATAATGTAAATAGCAGCCACCATGGGTTTATGAGAGGAAGGTCCTGCCAAACCAATTTCAAAAAGCATTTGATACAGTTCCCCACCAAAGATTAGTTCTGAAACTAGAAGCTATAGGCATCAGAGGTAACCTACTAAGTTAGATCTGTAGTTGGCTAACAAAGCACTGATAAGAGCAGAGTGATCCACATGGAGCAAGGTCATCAGTGGAGTCCCTGAAGGGTCTGTCCTTGGACTATTACTTTTCCTGATTTACGTTAATGACACTGATTCTGGTATGGTTAGTAAACTTGTCAAATATGTAGGTGACACTAAAATTAGTGGGATGGCAGACACTAAGGAGGCAGGAAAAAGAATTCAAAAAACCTGGACAACCTTCAGAACTGGGCAAACACCTGGAAAATGTAGTTTAATGTAGAAAAGCTCAAAGTGCTGTGCATGGGCAAAAGGTGCATTAATTATAAATACAAGACGGGAGTTACTGTCATATAGGAAGCAACCTTTGGAAAGGAGTTAGGGATACATGCTGACACAACATTTTCATCGACTTAGCAATGCACAAAAGAAATTAAAAAGGCAAATAAAATGTTAGGTTATATCATAAAAACTGTTAAATGTAAGTCAAGGGGCATTATGCTCAAACTGTATAATGCATTAGTAAGACCAAATGTAAATTGTGTGCAGTTCTGGTCACCATGGCACAAGAAAGACATAATAGCACTTGAAGCTGTGCAGAGGAGAGCAACCAAGTGTATTCTAGGACATATCCTAGTCTGACCAACTCAGCAAATTTAACCTGTTTAGCCTTGAGCAGAGGAGATAGCTTGGGGACCTAATTTTGGGGTTTAAATTCCTCAAAGGCATTGATAAAGTAGATCCAGTAATGTCTTTCAGCTTAAAAGTGAATCACCACCTCAAGGACATCAGTGGAAATTAAGGGGAAGTGCATTTAAAACTGAAGCCAGAAAACATTTCTTTACTCAAAGAGTTGTGGGATTCTGGAACAAACTACCAAGGCATGAAGCAGAAACCCTGACAACCTTTAAGACGAATCTGGATGAGATATTGGGATAGCTTTGCTATTAGCTAAAGAAACGGGCTTGGTGGACTGAATGGTCTCCTCTTGTTTGTCAAATGTCTTAGGTTCTAATTCCCAGAGAAAAGCATTGAAGCTATGGGAAGGATGTTCAAATCGAATACAAACAGGGTTTAAACTGAGATTTGGATCCAGGTCACTACAGATGTAATGAACCAGAGGAAACAGGTTGAGTTACATGCATGTGTTTTATTAGATCAGGCAATTCTTAGCAAAAAATAAGGAAGAATTTAAATTAGAAGACAGTATTTATTTTAATAAAAAATGGTTACAACATTATTCTACAATATTAATGGGGAAAACTAGTCATTCACATAGAGTGATGCTATTTTTTATAAACCCTGCCATTTGACTATTTAGAAAGGTTACTATAATACTGTAATTCGTTTTTATGATTTGTAATTGTTTACATTTTACTTCTGTTCAGTTTTATGATTACCTTGCTAATATTCAACACCTGGAATTATAATTAAAAAGGAATGTTACAAAAATTCTATTTTTCTTTATTTACTGAGTTACGGATATATCCCTTCTTGCCAACATTGCTGGTAATTTCTTGTGACAATCAATGCAGTTATTTTCCTTCTCTTTTCAGCAGGCTGGTCACAGTCAACAGCATGTGATAAAAATTCATATTGATCTCATGGTTCATTTGGGCCTGAAATTAGGTCTGTATTGTTATCCCAAATTTTAGCGAGAAAGCATTCAAATCACAATTACTAGCAACAGCAAAATTTTAATGGATCTATTTTCTCGACTTGTAATAGTACGATTGAGTTATATACAGTATGAAGACATAATGAGTTCCTAGAAAATGCATACATTTAGGATGCTGATGATAGCACAGTAGGTTTCTGAATTAAATACATCTGACAGACACACAAAGTCTTTTAGTGTCCAGTTTGATCAATTATTTTGATTGTTGAGCAGAAGAGTCCTTTGAGGGAAGAAGAAACACAAATCCACCTACACAGCAGTAAAGCAATTAATATGCAAGTGCATTTTTGAGGAAGAAGTGCATTGTCTTTTTGAAGTAAAGACATCCTATTTAGAAAAAAATCCTTCCTGTTTATTTTATTTCAGATCATGTGGGATTAATAAACTGTAATTGGAAGGTACTTAAAATATGCTGCTTAAAATGTCCCTTAGTAAAGTAGATTTATCAATCAAACCACAATCTTATTCATCCAAAGATTAAAATACAAATTTAATATTTACTTGAAAAAGTCCCAAGTGTAAAATTGCTTAAAGCAATTCAGGTATTCTAGGTATTTACTCGTTACATGTGTGCACCTTACTGGTATCCAGGCCTGCGCAGAATAAACATTCAGTTATGCAAAACAACTATACAAGGAGACAAACAATAAATAATGCAAACTTGAGTCAAAGCACACTTGCCAGGTGTCTGATAAAATCTTATCAATATGCCTAACATGAGTCACATTTTATCATTTGCAGGAGTGTGCCTCTGCATAAATGTATTTATTTATGGTAACTTAAGAAAAAGAAGTTGCAACCAATCCTGACAGCAGTCTTTTGCAAGGCACCTTCACCAACACATATATGTGCATACACACAATCGTACTGGTGCTAGGCTGGAGTCTCCTAGTAATCTAACATGTAAGTCTTTGAACTGTTAGAACAAAGTTAAAGTCTGTACTTGTGGAAACTAATACAGCAAGTTATTAAAAATATTATGCTGAAAGTGACTGGACTGTGCTGCAAAAACATTTAAAATGCAATTAAGTAGTACATAAAAGGAAAAAATGTAAACTCGTGACTGTAAATGCCAGAATACTGCTGTGCTTTTTGGGTTATTATTTAGGTTAAGATAACAAAATAAAACAAATCTGAAAAAATTGAAAATTATGTCAAAGTCCTAAGTTTATAACACTTTTTAAAACTTATGATTGTACTGTTCAATTAGGAGCTTACTAAACATTTACGTTAGACATTAAGGCCTGATTTAACAGTCATATACTATTTAGCAAATGAAAATTTGAGATTGGAATACACAATTCTTCATTTTTCAAAGTATGTATAATTACTAAAAAGTATTCTTTATTATTTTCTAATTTATGGTTGTTGTGAGCCAAAGAATATTCAATTGTCACTGACACCAGGTGAATATAGAGTTAGTAATCAAGATGACAGAGTATTTTGAAGTGTGTGGGAAAACTATATTGCTTGAAGAAACACCATACACATACTGTATAAAGGAACATGAAAACTACACATATTGCAGCCCGATCTGTCTCCATGTTCTAAAATAGTGGCATTGCTACGTTTTTGTGATGGAACAGTGGCATCATGGGATTGAATCTTACATTTGGTCACTATCAGTATAGAGCTCTGCATAATGCCTTTGTTTTTATGTGTAGCTCTTCATCGGGTATTTCAGCTTTCCTCTTACACCACAAAGACAAGTATAAACTGATGTAGTATGAGTGGAGGTGAGTTTTGTGTGGACTTTGGCACTGCATGTGGTGCAAGTCCATTGCAATTTCATCCTTGTGCTTGTGCTGCCAGCATAGGCAAACATAGGCATCTGAAAATTTTAAATTGGATTAAGTGGATTTCAGAGTGTCATCTTATGTTCTGTGGTGTATAATTGTCTTTTAAGTAACATTAGATATCATTATTTATTTTAGAATACTTTTATTGATTTTAAAGACAACAGGAACAAGCAAATGAGAAATGTCACAGCAACATGCATTGAAGGCCACTTTCCAAATACTACAAATAATGCCAAATACTAAAACCGGACAGGGAGCCAGGACACTACAGTGCATATTTAAGTATATACAGTGGATTCAGAAAGTATTTAGTGTTCAGTTTCTGCATACTTTTTGTTGTGCTGTAGATTTAATTTTAAATTGATAAATTTGCCATTTTTGCTCATCTGTCTATTCTCAGTAAACCATAATGACAAAGTGAAAAAATGTTTTCCAGAAAAGTTTCTAAAAATTGAGTGTTCCCAAGAGCACATTGGACTTAACAATTGTGAAATGGAAAAAAAAAAACCCAATGGTGATTCTAACAGTGCTTAAGAAATCCTCTACTCCAGATGGCAGAGCCTATCAGAGTGATAACATTTTGTCAGCACTCCGTCGATCAGGTGTTTTTCATAGAGTGGCTACATGAAAGCATATGACAGCCTGCTGGGACTCTGAGGGTACAAAGAAAAATATTTGCTGGTCTGATGAGATAAAAATGAAACCCTTTGTGACAGAACTCCAAATACTATGTCTGGAGAAGAACAGGCAATACTAATCACCTGCCTAATACCGTCCATGGTGGTGACAGCATCATCCTATGGGAATGCTTCAATGGCAAGGATAGGGAAACTGATCAGAACTGATGAAAACATGAATGCAGCCAAATACAGAGAGGTCTTTGAAGAAAATGTGCTCTAGAGTGCACATAACCCTTACACTGGGCCGATGGTTCACCTTTAGCAAGATAATGACCCAAAGCATGCAGCCAAGAAAACACTTGAGTGATTTCAAGTCTCCAACACTTCTTGAGTAGCCCAGCCAAAGCCCAGAATTGAACTCTATAGAACATCTGTTTAGAGACCTGAAGATGGCACTTTACATATGCTTCTCATCCAGTCTAATGGAGCTTGAGACAATCTGGCAGGAAGAACAGAATAAACTGCCCAAATTCAAATGTGCTAAGTTTGTAGTGACTTACCCAAGGAGAAGACTCAAAGCTGTGATTGCTGCCACAAGGGATCCTACAAAGTACTGAATTAAGGGTCTGAATACTTACGTAAATAAGAGATTTCAGTGAGTTTTAATAAATTTACAAATCTTTCTAAAAACATGTTTGCATTTTGTCACTATGGGATATTGAGTATACAGTATATTGATGTTCAAAGATTTTACATTTATCCATTTAAAATGAAATTACAACACAATAAAGTGTACAAAAATTAAAGGCATCTGAATACTTCCTAAATCCACAATATAGAGAACATTGAGGGACAGCTTTGGAAAATGAAAGCACTAGGATTTTGTGACATTTCAAAATGTAATCAATTTGATTCATCCATTAAATATTATTTTTTATCATGGCATTACTAAACATCTGAATTAAGGAGCCTTACATGTGAGCCAAGGTTCTACAGTACACTCAATTAATATATCTTGTTTTCTAAAAGTGAGAAATATTAGTAGTGTGCTTAGAAAAGAGAATGCTCATCAATTTTTGTAGTAAAAGTTGACTCCAAATAGGAAACCATTCAAAGATTACTGTGACAATTCACTCTATTACTGGACTTCAGCCTTTATAAAAAAAACCATTGTAGTTTGGTAAGTTTGAGCTTAAGTAATATTTTTAAATACTATATGCTGATTTGATGTATTCTGTTTTTACTCAGATACAGTATGTAGAATTCAGCAAACTATGAATTTGTTGCTATGTAAATTTAACGATAGACAATCTGCAAATTGAAATTGAAGGATTGAGTGAGAAGGCAGAGAGAGAGAGAGACAGAAGTTGGGAGCATGCACTGATACAGCCTGTTGCTGCACCCACTACATGATGAACCACCTCAGGAAAGAGTTCCAAAATAGTTGGGGTGCTAACTAGGCAAAACCCTGTTTGATTTACAACAAAAAGGTGTACATTGACACTTCTCAAACAGAAAATAGGCAAAAGCTTGTTGATGCCCTTAACAGCACTTTATGGTAGGGCTTGGCTTTAGAGGAGTTACGGACAATTGAGCACTTAGGTCCAAATGCAACAACACTTTCCGGGGATGTTTCTCTTTATATTGTCTGGACCGGAAGGGGCAGTGCTTCTTCCATTGCAACTCAAGGACAGTTTTCTCACCATTGTGAGGGAAAAAGAAGATATAACCTTTAGCGATAACATCCCTTCTCATTTCAGGGTAGAACCGCATACCTTAGACAAGCCTGGAAGGTGACCCTCTATCGAATATGTGGGACAAAATGTATATATTAATATATACTTGCCCACAGCAGTGACACAAAACATTGCAGTTGGTGGTGAGTTCATATCTGTGAAAAAAGTATTATGTAGGGGATGTCATCTACCATATCCTATAATGGCATATGATGCAAAATATTTCTGTAATTATCCAACCAATACTGTACCTAAGTAAATATCTGAGTAATTGTCAAATGCCTGGGATTAACAGGCACTGTCTGGGAATTGATTTAAATGTTCATTTGAGAATTGTTTGTCATGTGAAATTTATGTTCAAGTTAAGGTTTATTGTCTTGTGTACACAAGGTACTGTACAATGAAATTATTACTTACTTGTCTTCCTTAGACTATCCATCCATCCATCCATTTTCCAACCCACTGAATCCGAACACAGGTTCCTTAGACTAATGATGGCAATATAATGAATTAATTTAAAAACAGACAATAAACATAACACGAGATGATACATCAGAAAAACACACAAACTGGGGCATTCATTCAGTTATGAGAATGAATTCAATGATAATCAACAACTGTTGGGTATGATCTTATGATCTGAGAGTGAAAACTGGCTCAAAATATAGTAGTGAAAATACTATTGGTCCAGTAAGGCTGGTTTCTACTCTACATGCCTATTTTAAGTTATCTGTGATGGCGACTCCATGAAATTTAAAGCTTCTAATCCTCTCCACAGCATCTTCACTAATGTAAAAGGGGATGTGGTCTACCTTCTGCTTCCATGACCATTTTTGTTTGATTTGGCAGACTTTAAGGGTTAGATTGTTGTCTTAGAGCCACTGTGTCAGAAAACAGATCTTTTCCCTGTAATCCAATACAGGTGTGTGTAATCGTAGTGTCATCAGGAAATTAAGAAGTTGAAGCTGAATCTGGTTACACTATCATAGGAGAATGGAGTGTATAAGAGGAAGTTCAACACCTCTTGGGAATACCACTATTAAGGATCAACATGGAGGAAGTGATGCTATCTGTCAGCATTTGTTGAGGTCTGGCAGTTTTGATGTCCTAAAATGGTAGCAAAGGATGGCACTAAGTCTCTAATCTAGGGGCTTGGTGATCATCTTTGATAGAATTACATTGGTAAATGTTGACCAATAGTCTATAAACAGTACACTGGCAAATGAGTTTTATTATCTTGGTGTTCCAGGATGACATTGAGTGCAAGGGCTACAGTGTTGTTTTTAGCTGTTGATGTGGAAACTGGAGAGGTTCATGAATGTTCAAGCACCAATCTCTAAAAACATTTCATCACAGTGTTAACGAGTGCCCAGTGTGACAGTTCTAAGACAGTTGTTTTTGTCTTCTTTGGTACCTTTGATGTCTTTTTAAAGCAGGTTGTGAACTGTAGATTCTCTTAGTGAGACCCTGAAACTGTTAGTAAAAGTGGCAACTAATTGAGAACCGAAGATTTTTAAACTTGATAAAACAACCCGTCTGAACTGGCAGTTTCCATGGATGTTGACCAGGGGTGGGCAATTATTTTTCCAAAGGGGCCACATGAGAAATTGGAATGGTTTTAAAGGGCCAGAATATATATAATATACCTAATACTGTATATAGTTAATACCTATAATATTCTTAATTAATTTCCAATACTGTATATATGATATCCCACTATAAGAAACAGTAAATGTAACATTACAATGAGAAAATGTAGAATATATAAAATTCTATTTAATGAACAATCACAAAAACAGTTTAGAAACTTTTGCAATATTTAAAAAAACTAGAATCATAACTTATGGTAAAATAGCAGCATCAACTTACAGTAAACCAAACTGTCAAACAGTCAATCAAACAAGTGTGGAGCACAGAATTATTGCACTATTTAAGGAACATTTAGAAAAACAATTTAGAAAATGTGTATTTTTTGCAGCATTTCAAAAATAGCATCATAACTTTATTAACTAGTTTTCAGCGACCAACATCACATTAATTTACCTCAGTTCTTTTGGTGTTCAGTGAGAGAAATCTGGCCTGTTTTGGGCTTGAACAAGTGCACTGAAGTCAGGTTGAATATCTGAGTTGGATATGCGAAGGACAGCACACAAGTGATCATCACTGAGAGATGATCTGTATCTGGATTTGTTAAACTTCATCACTGAGAATGTTTGTTCACAGATGTAGGTAGATCCAAAGAGAACCAACATCCTCTGAGCATGCCTCCTCAAGTGTGGGAAGATTTCCTCTTTGAGAGAGGAATAAAACTCTACCAGTGATACTGATTTAAAATGCTCAACCAGTAGATTATCAGACTGCAGATCAATGAGTTCAAGCTGGAGATCACTGGGTGCATTATCCACACTATAACTAAAGGGAGAAGAAATCATGTGCATTTCACTCTCAACTGTTTTGAAGTCTTCAAATCTTCTTGAAAACTCACCATGCAGTACCCCTAACATAGATGAATACTTGTGGAGGTGATCAGCTGATAGTGTGACTTCTTTCAGTGTTGGCATGTGAGTGAGAATGTTGCCCTCTAATTGACTTGAAAGAAACTTCAACTTTCTCATGAAAGCTGTCACCAAGCTATACATTTCGTGTGCAAAGAGGCCCTTGCCTTGCAGCTTGGTGTTTAGGTCATTCACTAGTGCAGTCACATCAACAGCAAAGGCCAGATCTGCAATCCAGTGTGTATCTGAGAGCTCTGGAATGTCCTTGTCTTTCTTTTCACAAAACTCCTTGATCTCTGCTCTCAGGTCCCATACTCTTTTAAGCACCTTGCCAAGGCTGAGCCATCTCACAGCTGTCTGATAGCCTATGTCACTATGTTCACTTTCATGCTCCTCTAACAGTGAAACAAACTGTCTGTGATTCAGTGCTCTTGCCCTGATGAAATTAACTATTTTAGTTACAACATCAACAACATGGCTAATTTTTAGCACTGACTTGCATACCATCTCCTGATGAATGATACAATGCAAAAATATCAATTTCTGTTCTGGGTTAATTTCAGTCACTTTATCTTGCATCCGCCTCAAAAGTCCAACATTTTTCCCCATCAGATTTGGACAGCCATCGGTTGTAACACCTACCAGTTTGTCTGTGAACAAATCACTCCCCGTTGTAGTCCCTTTCATTGGCCGCATAGCTGCCAGCTCCTCCGCCATCTCAAAGTCTTTCGTTAATCCATGTACAAAGATAAGTAACTGGGCTGTATCATGGACGTCACAGCTCTCGTGCAGAGCCAAGGAAAACAAAATTGTCTGTTTTCTTTTGCAGTTGAAGCTCCAAATTCCCTGCGATGTTCTCGACCCGCCTTGTTATGGTGCGCCACGAGAGAGACACATTTGCAAATGCGTCTTTTTTCTCAGGTCAATCTTTGATGAACTCCCCATCAGAGAATGGCTTACTGTATCTTGCAATTTTGTGGGATATTACAAAGCTGGTCATGACTGCTGCATCCCTGGATGAGTAGAGCTTTGTAAAAAATCATTGTTGCTTTTGCAGTTTAGCTAGCAAATCTTCCGATGCTCGTGCCCGCTCTGCATCACTGAAATTCTTGTATTTTTCTCCATGTTTACTCTCGTAATGGCGATTCAAATTGTATTCCTTAAACACCGCTATATGTTCTCCACACACTAAGCACACAGCTTTACCTTTGATTTCAGCAAATAAATATTTAGAAGTCCACGCCTTGTTAAAAACTCTACATTCTGCGTCAATTTTTCTTTTTTTAACGTTAGCTGACATATTTAAGGGCTAAGAGCTAATTTCTTGGAAGCTGTTCAACACATTTGCTGACGTGCATAAGCACACTGATAATTAAAAAAAACAATAGTGGCCTTCAAAATAAAAGCCGTGTAATTGTATTTCATGCACCTATCACAAAGTAATAGATGTCGCTACACTTTTACTACGAACTCACGTGGGCCGGTCAAAGGATGTCAGCGGGCCGGATGTGGCCCGCAGGCCGTAAAATGCCCAGGTCTGATTGTTGACTCATTTAAAAATATCCCTTTCATCACAAAAACAGGACAAATTTAATTAAATTGTTGCAGTCATTTACAACTTGTTTTTTCAGTAGATCAATGTAAGCTACTTTTATGCCACTGGTGGACAATCTAAAAATACACATTTCCTTCAGGATATGTAACAGTTGTTCAGTTACTTAAAGATTAATATTATCCTCTCTGTCTACGGTAAGTTAGGCAGAGGACTACTGTGAGCAGGTGTATTATATTAAATGATTTGTCAATGTAACTGACATGAAATAACATGACTTGGAATCACTAGCTTGTGCTGCTCATTGTTTTAATGAGCTGTTACTGATGTGCCTCCTTTTTCAATTGAGAATTCAAAGACTGTGTTTTTTGTGTCAGTGTTTTGCAGAAAAGGTAACAGTTTGTTGGTTGTCCCATCACCACAGTGTTCCTAATGACTTTACCTTTATTATCATATGGTTCACTCATTTATATCAACATAGTTCTTCTCCCATCAAAAAGTAGACTTCAACCACAAGGCATCATGTAGTGACAAAGCTTTAACATTTTCTACTTTAACGATTACGCCCTTATCCATCTGCACACACTTTATGCCAATTACAAAGCCAAACTCCAAAAAAATAAAGCTGCCAGTAAGAGTGTCTTTTCCAAGTAAACTTCAAAAAAATGTTAACATTAAAACCTTGGAAGAGAACCTGGTACTTTATTTTGTTATAATATGTAGTTTCTCATTGTAAAGTAAGCATTTGTCATTTTCATGTACTGCAAAATACAAGTAAGGAGAATTTAGGGGCAAGGTAAAACATGCAGGTAGACACAGTGCCCACAAAATGTAGTTAATTAAAATAAGATGTGACCTTTGAACTGTAGTTTGCTTTAAAATGGTTTCCTTGCCAAGACCCTTTCTGTATAATTTACTGCTACATTATGGCACTAGTAAGTCGTCTACTTACTCTTAAGGTTTTGAAGCAACACATATTTTACTGCTGTGTGCTTCTTAGGTACAACAACAGAATATTATCAATACCTGTATGCAACAAACAACCTTAATGATAGCATTACCCTTCAGCAGTAAACACCATATCAGGTTTACAAGTAAGCCAAGAACCATAACACAATTGGTTTTTTTTGGGTGGGGGTTGGTTGCATGGTTACTAGTTAAGCGTAATAAAGTAAGAAAGGGGTTAGTATTGAACCCACAATCTTAAAGTTAGAACACTAACTACTAGGTCGTACTGCCTACCCACTACTATAATCACCATTAGTTAGATCTCGGAAATGATGAACCAGACAGTAAGAGATTCCAGAAATGTGAGCCATGGGCCACAATGTTTTTGTCCATATTTTAAAGACGTCTTTCACATAGTATATACACTTCAGGATTAAGTGTCCCTTAGATTAGTCCTTTAACTATTGAGGGAAAATTCCAAAAAAAAAAAACAAAAACACATCTAGACATGCAAAAAAACTGCAGTCGTCAGAACAGAGGACATCTTAACAAAGATGTAGTCTGAACTTCAAAAACTTTTAGACAAACACTAAACATGGTCTGCTCAATGCAACAGAACAGTGCCCTTCTCTCAGTTAGGAATGGGAAGGTGAGACTACAGTGGGCACTTGATTGTCAAAATGAGATGAAGATTAAAAGAATGTTGCCTGGTCTAACAGATGTTGATTTTCTGCTGCATCATGCATATGGTAGGGTCAGAATTTAGTGTAAATAACATGAATTCATCAACCTATTCTGTCTTTTTTCAGTGGTCAGTGATAGTGTAATGGTGTGGTGAAGGTTTGCTTGCTACACATTAGCCTATTCATTTCAAATGATTGTCATTTGAATGCCACAACATATATGGTAATAATGTATGCTTCTTTAGTTAGACACTTCCAGCATAACAGTGTGCCACATAACAAAGAGCAAACTATATGACTTGATTTTAATCCAATGTCCTGTACTGTTTCCAGATTTAAATTCAAAAGAACACCTTTGAGCTGAGGTGGAACAGGACATCCAAAGCATGAGTTGGCATGGACCAAAATATTTCCATTACCTTGTTGCCAAGAAGAATTCAGCCTGTTCTGAAAGGGTCTACATGGGTGACTCTCATTAAAAGGCCACTTTCTCTAGAAGTTTGACGAAAAAACCCAAGTGTTGTCATATCTACTTGTTCCATCACTGTGCCACCCTTTTGAATCCATAGGTATTCTATTGATGCATGTAACCCATTCCATGTGCAAAAGATTCAAGGTTTCTTCCATCCATTTTTAAGTAAAAAATATAATTGTTTGCACACTGTCTAAAATGCATGTTTTCATTTCATTGTGCTTTCATCATTTGTCTGAAAATAGAATTTTGACACAAGAAAGCTGAAATACAGTTGACTTTTTAAAATTCTTCCTGAGCACTGTTTCTAAGCATTTCTATACTGTATAACATTCTTGCTAGTCAGTCCTTGCTAAATACTTTGTGGTTGACAGTTTCTTTGTTTTAATTCAAAAGATTATTAATAATTCATCTGGTTTTTCTCTAGGGAGAAACTCTTTGCAAAGCAGTGCATATACTCAATGGAATTTGGCTGAGCATTTTTTATTTTGCATTAAAAAAGGAAAACAAGCAGAATAATTTGGTTTATTTGTCAGTTGCATTGTAAATGTTAGTTTTATCTTTTTAATTGTACTATAACATAAATGAAGCTCAAACTCTTCCTGTCATTTGTGTTTTTATCCCAGCTCACATCTAATCTCTAATCTTACTTTACTTGGCCAAGAGGCAGCTTTATACTTCCTTTTGGTGAGACATTTAGGGTCAGAAGCAGCTCTACATGTGCTCTGAGAACACCAGGAAAGATGTCCCTTTTGTGACACCACTTGCATCCATGCAGCGCTTTCCTTTATGTTGCCCCTTAAATGGCTAGGTTTTATGATTTTTGGTTTAGAAGTAGAAAGGAGGGCCAATAGACCCCAAAAGCAATATGATAATTGATCACTTGTATTATTAACTATTTACTTACACAGGCAATTAAATACAGACCATTCAAAAAAGTTCAAAAGGCAAAAGTACAATTAATGCCAACAAATACAAAACCAAGGTACAGAAATACTACAATAAGAAACAGCCAAGAAATACTAATATCAAAATACCATAAAAAAAGAAGAAAAAAGACCAAGCAGTATAAATCCAAAATTGAATTATGTGGAAAGGGCAAAGCAATGCAAAATCCAAAGTACCAAAAATACAAAAATATGAAAAAAGTAAGAAACACAAAGAGCAAAATATAGAATAGGTCTAAAAATGCTTTAAAGCAGGGGTCGCTAACTCCAGTCCTGGATACCCCAAAATGGCTACAGGTTTTCATTCTAACCCTCTTCTTAATGAGTGACCTGTTTTTGAACTAATTTTAATTGACTTGCTGTTGAAGACTCCGACCCCTTAATTGTTTTTTTTCCTTAATTAGCAGCCAAACAATAACAAGATGCAATATGAGCCAAAACAACTGGTGTCCATCATACAGTATCTGCAAATAAAGAAAGATAACGGTCTCAGGAATGTTGATCAGCTCAGGTCCACAAAACATTTTAACAGAGCTCTTAGAAAAGAGAAAATCAACAATTTTGGAAAAGTCTGCTATTGCATAATGAGAGCAGCAACAAGCCACAGAATTAAAGAATGGGTTTAATTAATGACAAGAATTGGTGCCTAATTAAATAACTGGTTGGAGTAAAATTGGTTGGGGTTTGAGGCCCTGACTTCTGTTGGCTTACTGACTTCACATTTCATTTCTGTTTTGGGTGCTGTTTCAGGAAAGAAATGAAGCAATTCAGAGGAACGATGAAGAAATTCAGGGGAACAAATATTAAAAGAGATGTCAATTAAAATGAATTCACAAGAAGTTAATTAGCAGCACAAACAGGGCACTCTTTAAGAAAAGGGTTAGAATGAAAACCTGTAGCCACAGTGGTCCTTCAGGACCGGAGTTGGCAACTTCTGCTTTAAAGGTAAACAATATAAAAGTCTAATAATCCAAAACACAATACTGAAGAAAATAATGAAGAAAAGACCAAGAAATCCAAAAGGCAAAAAGGGTAAAACAATGCTTAAAGGCCAAGCCATACTTAATGATTTAGAACTGTTGTCTTAAAAATCAACCAAATTTAAAAAGTAAACAATTAAACTAACTTACATTCAACAAGAAATCCAAATGTTTTGAAAAAATAGAAAAAGGAATCTAAAGAACATTAGAAACTCAAAAAGTTAAAAAAAAGAAAAAAACTTAAGCTTAAGTTAGCTTAATCAGTTAGTTTAGTGTTCACTTAAGCAGTTAACTTAAGTGTTATCTTAAACATTTTAAAAAACATACCTTCAACAAAAAATCTAAATGTTTTGAAAATAAATAAAATGGGTGGCAAAAACAAGATGAAATTCAATTAGCTAGCAATTATCTTGGGACCTGCTAAACCCTTAAATGCAACAAGCTTAAGTGGCAACCCCATTAGCTGTGCATTTATGTTATGGGGAGGACCCTCCCTATGTGTGCACCACATAAATAAAGAAAGAAGATAGATGGCAACACTATTAAAAGGCAAAAATAAAATTACAAAGTGATTTAACAAAAATACGTATATTTAATAGAAAACAAATGATTGGAGAAAGTGCTTAATAAACAGTATACAACTACTTTAACAAAAGGAAAAAAACAAATTTACAAAGAAAAATAATATAGACATAAATAGGCAACACTAAAGCAATGAGACAGAGCTCTCACAAAACCAAAACACCCATTACTTTACTGTAACACCAAAGTCTCATATGTTCCCATTGGGACTGGATAGACAATATAGTGACAGCCAACCATGACCTCACCCTCAAAAAGATAATCTGGATCAAGCTACCCAAGTCCACCCTTTCTTTTCCCTCTTATACCCTGTAGAGTCACACTTGCCCATCACCTGCTGAGTCATCAACCTTCACAGTGTCCCAGAGGAACATTACCTGTACCTGCCCAGGACCTCATTTCTCTTTCACTTGTGCCTCTTGCCCTTTCAGTGCCTATAGCACACCTACAGGATGCACTGCCCCAGTGTTTTGCCCTTTTAAATACTGGCATGAGCTGGTCTCTCCTACGGTTGATGTGGCTGCCTCTCTGCCCTGAAGACTTTCTGTGGAAGCTGCAGCTGTCTTGAATCTACCAGCCCTGGCAAATCTTGTGAACCAGACACTTCTTCATATGAATGCATAAAAATCCATAAAACATTTAGCATAACAGTGAAATGGAGAACTAATATGTACATTGATTTAAAAAAATGCTCACGGTCCATTTCTCAGGTTTTGTATGTATTACAAAAAAAATGCATTTTGGCTGGCAAGCAAGCACATTCACCCAAAGGAGAAAAGTGATGTTTCCAATATCTTAATGTGTAAGTGTTTCAGGCTTGGGCAGCGGTATGGAAAAGGGCATACTGTACTTTACTGTAACCGAGTAACATATGACAGCTGGTCAGAGAATTTCTACTCCCATCAGTCTGAAAAAAGTCATGCTTTCAGATGTTTTTGTGAAATATGTAAAAGCTTATGAAATGCTGAACTAAGTGTACTACTGAAAACACACAGTAAGTTTTTTTTATTCTTTTGTGCTCATTTGCATAAAATAAAAACATTGCAGATATTAGATGTTTCACTTTTTTATGCTAAGAAATCAAACAATAAGCTAATATTCAAAACAAGCTTCAGAATGGAAGTAATCTCTCTATTATAAAAATAATCTTTGGGAGGGAGACTAGGGAGACGAGACATGATCTTCTTGGAAGACAATTTGAAGTCCTGCAAGAGACACTTTAACTTGCTCCCGGCTCTTAAAACAATGACAAGTGACAAGCAAAACATGCAGCTCGCCAGCAGCAGAAACGCAGCAGATGATCCGACCACTTCTTCTTGCGTGCGTTCAGCCGCCCTAACCCCCACCTCCCCACCCCCTTCACAACGCGAGCAGTAGAGGTGCGAAGTGGCAAAAGGACAGCTGCTGTACAGGCTTTAAAATGATCGACGGGCAGCGCAACAGCAGCAGAAAGACAGCAGATGATCCGATGGCATCTCCTTAGCATACGTTCAGTCACCCAAACCAACCCCCCCCCCCCACCACAACACGAGCAGCATAATACCTCCTGAGAGAAAGAAATTTAACCACGCCCGGGGCCAGAAATAAAGGACAAGTATTGTTTTTACAACGTCATGCGAGATAAGGCAGTGAGACATTATTTTAAAACAAGTCCACGGACATCTAACCTACTAGTTGTTGGATTGCTCTTGGCAGACACGCTTCATGTGCTCCCAGCTGTTAAAACAACAACAAGCGACAAGCAAAACATGCAGCTCGCCAGCAGATGATCCGACCACTTCTCCTTAGCGTGTGTTCAGCCAACCTAACCCCCCCCCCCCTTCATAACGTGAGCGGCAGAGACGCGAAGTGGCAAAAGGACAGCTACTGTACAGGCTTTAAAATGATCGATGGGCAGTGCACCAGCAGCAGAAACACAGCAGATGATCCGACAGCATCTCCTTAGCATGCGTTCAGCCGCACCCCCTTCACAACACGAGCAGCGTTATACATCCTGCGAAAAAGAGATGTAACCACACCCGGGGCCGGAAATAAAGGACAAGTATTGTTTTTACAAAAGCTTTAAAGTAAAAGTGAAAATAATACATATGTAACAATTCCCATGAAACTAACAATCTCTTTAAATTGTATATCCGGTAAACCAAACCCGGGGGTGGGCAAGCGAAGCGAGGATGGGGCAGAGCCCCCTAGTAGTATTAAAAATAATAAATTCCTGACTTGCAATGAACTGCTACTCTGACCAGTGTTGGCCCTGGTTTTAATGTTGCCAATATAAGCTATAGCCATTATAGCTGAAAAAAGCAGTTTCTGATAATTCTCACAAAACAGCATCTTTTAGTCAAGTGCAGCCAGGATAGTCACCGACACCCCTTGAACCCTGGATAAACAGGTTAGAAAATAGATATTGTCTTTTGACAGTTTTTTTTTTCTTTATAACAATATGTCCATTTTGTTTAAGGTGGAACAGTGATGCAGCAGGTACTGTGTCCTCTTCAAAGTATTGTGAACCTGGTTCTTTACTGACCTGCATACATAGTTTATAGTTTACTATGTACAAACATAGTTTGTTGTGTTCTATGTGAATCCCTGAGACTCTGACCTCCTCCAACAGACCCACGACAACCTGTAAGGTAGATTGGCTCAGTGTGAATAAATGTGGGTGTAGGAGTTTGTGCACCCTGTAATGGGTGGATGTCCTACACAGGTACTTCTGCTGTTTTGTTCCCATAGCTTCCTGGGCAAGCTCTGATCCCCCACAAACCTATAATGGGAAAGTGGCTTTTGAAAATGAGTGGAATAAACGATTAGATAGAATGCATTTTATCAAGCTTGTTTTTCCATTTTTTTTTCTAGACTGTTGCCATGGATACATTGCTTCTCTGGCAGAGTGACTAAAATAGATGTCATTCTGTAATGCAAAGTATTTTTGAATATATTCAGACCAGTAGATTTTGTGATGTTTGTCTCAAGTCCTGTTTTCTTTAAAACTTAACCTTAGTATTATTGTCTGGTGCCTAAATTTAGAAATATGGGGTATTTCTCAGTACCAGTTATATCAAAAACCTCCAATGAATGTTTCACATATTTATACATAGAGCTAGGCGATTATTCTTCTGGTGCCTCCAGGAAACAGGCATAATGTCAGTAAAGCCACAAATGTGGAAAGCAGTTTATTTCTTTAAACAAAGCATACAAGGAAGAGATAATAATGGAGAGCTCAAAGTCCAAATGAAAGGATCAGTCAATAAACCTGAAGTCTCACCAGGTCTACCAGCATGGGATAAATCTTTATTTGTATATTTGGGCAGCTCACTCACTTGCCCACCCCTAATGTATCCCCAAAGGAACTCTCCATTTGTCTATCCAGATTCCCACTTTCACAATCCTGCCATTTCTTCCTCATGTCAGAGAGTCTTTGCCATGACTTAATACCAGCTACCAGTCAAATATTCAACTAGTTTTCTGGACTAATGCAATCTTAAATATCACTCTATAGTTCTTTCAATTGAAGCACTGCAGTGATGTTTGAGTGTTCCAATCAAATGATAAACTAATGGATCAAAAATACTGAAAACAACTGCTGTGAGGTATTCAGTTACATCATTATACCCTTCATAGCACTTAAGGGTCAGTATCCTTTAGGTAAACTGCCTGGGCTGCCTGTCCTTATTGAGTGCCATAGTCTTGGTCCTCCTCATCAGGGAATGTGCACTGCCATCTGACTAGCTAAAGTGCAACATGATCCCATCTTCTAGGGCTTAGGACCCTGTGAGTCAGCAGCGTTGTGTGTATGATGTGGTGTACTGTCAGCCCGGCACAGCATCACACTTTTTCTCAAAGAAGAGTGTCAGACACCTTTTGCAGCTCTAGATTACCTATCTTTTAGCGCTGTGGGAATCTCCTTAAATTAAAGAGAAATAAAAGCAA
Source organism: Erpetoichthys calabaricus (assembly GCF_900747795.2). NCBI lineage: Eukaryota > Metazoa > Chordata > Cladistia > Polypteriformes > Polypteridae > Erpetoichthys > Erpetoichthys calabaricus. Next base: position 108,360,805 of record NC_041398.2, read on the forward strand.
GCAAGGAAACCATGAGTTTCATCAAAAACATTTATTTTTATGGCATATTTTCACACAAAGCATGTAGCTCAAAGTGCTTTTAAAGAAACTAAAGAAAAAATCACAATTAAAAAAAGAAATAAATACCTAAATGGATACATTAAAAACAAAAAATAATAAATAAATAAATAAAATGCAAACTTACGTAATATTGATGAAAAGTAGGTAATAGAAATGTTTGAGTCCTTAAGTATGGATTAAATTGCTAAACTCATTTTTTAAGTTACTAATCATAATAAGTCTGATGCTATGGTCAGATGACCAGGGAGGACAGGAAAGTAAAAACTATAGCTAGTGAGATGTCAGAGAAGAAAATACCTGGAGGGGTTCCAAGGCTAAAGACCGGCCAACACATATTGAGCATTTTGCTAAACATAAATCTGCTAAAGTTATTCATTACTGTTATAGTGCACTCTCCTAGAAGTGTCCACATTCCTTCCACCATCACAGGTAGTGATAAAATACAAGATACCACCACAGAAAACTGGAAAAAAAAACAGAGAACAGTAGAGGTTGCTAATGATTACAAATCTATGAAGTATATTTATATTGCAATACATATTATAATCTTTTAGAATTGATAGAGAAAAATGTAAGTATGAAAAAGCCACATTTAAAAAGTGGACTTTTACGAGTTTTTTAGAAAGTCTCTGTTGGTAAAGCATTCCAAATTTTCAGTTCATAAGAACAAAACACTGCCTCACTATCTCTTTTATACTTAGCTCTTGGAATAGTAAGAAAAACAGTCTTTGAGGATGTAAGATTACAACTGGGATTCTGTATTTTATATGGAGCTGACACTCCAAAATATAAGAAGCAGTAAAATTATTCAAAGCTTGGGGCGGAGTGGTGCCTGTGAGGCTAGGGATTTGCACTGACAATTGGAAGGTTGCCGGTTCGAATGCCGTACATTTCTTTGGGTCCTTGAGCAAGGCCCTTAACCTGCAATTGCTCCATCTAGGGTATGACGTTAATCTGCATCCAGTCCTGCATGTAGGGCCTCCAACCTGCAGGGAAAACCTGGGGGTTGGTGGCAGGATTGGCACTCCAGGTACCATAAAAACCTCACACTATTCCATTCCATCTGAACTAGTGTGGCGCTGAGGTGTCACCCGCCAGATGGCTGCACTCGGGTCCTAATGTGAGATCCTGAGTTGATTTGTCATGTGGTGGGTGCGGCAATGCACTGTATCAGTCCATGCTGCTAACCTCTCCTCTCTCTCTCTTTATATATGACTAAAAGTATTTTAAAATCAATTGTAATGGGCACAGGTAACCAATGTAATGATGCTAAGTAATTAGGAGTACATCATAGTTATTTAATTGAGTAAAAAAAAAGTGTTTTTTCATTTTTTGGCATCTTGACATGTTATAAGAGGTTATCCTTTACAATGATTCTTAAATGAAAAAGTCAGTCTTAGTAGTATAGTATATGGGCAATTTAAAGTTAAGATCCAAGTCTATAATAACACCTGAAAATATTACTTAAGGCTTTATTTGAAAGCCCAGTATTTAAGTTTATTTCTAAGACCCGCTCTTTTGTCATTTTTCTCAAGAACTAAAAATTCAATTTTTTCCTTGTTTAGTTTAAGGAAACTACTTTTTTATTGTTTACTACTTGTTTATTCTGGAATGCTTGTAAGACACTGGATAAGCGGGTGCAGATCCTCAGGTTCATCAGGTGCCATGCATAAATAAAATGGTGTGTATATGTGGTTGCTCACCTTGTGAAATAATCTGACCTAATGTTAACATTTAGATTGAAAATAACAGTAGGCCCAGAATATATTGGAGCATATAACCTTACATCAGTTTTTAATCCATTTGAAATTATTAGATCCAACATATCCTCCTGTGTGTTGGCTGGGTGACATGCTAAATAAGATTAAAAGATTGTGGTAAGTTTAAACCACTGCTAGAAAGTCAATTTTCCTATCACTGATGAAGTAACTTGTGTAAAATGTTTTATTGGATAAAGCTCATTAAGTAAAGTCATACTGAGGATCGGGTGGCATGGTGGCGCAGTGGTAGCGCTGCTGCCTCGCAGTTAGCAGACCTGGGTTTGTTTCCTGGGTCCTCCCTGCGTGGAGTTTTCATGTTCTCCCTGTGTCTGTGTGGGTTTCCTCCGGATCCTCCGGTTTCCTCTCACAGTCCTAAGACATGCAGGTTAGATGCATTGGCGATCCTAAATTGTTCCTAGTGTGTGCTTGTTATGTGGATGTGTGTGTGTTTGTGCCCTGTGGTGGGCTGGCACCCAGCCTGGGGTTTGTTTCCTGCCTTGTCCCCTGTGTTGGCTGGGATTGGCTCCAGCAGACCCCCATGAGCCTGTGTTAGGATATAGCGGGTTGGATAATGGATGGATGGATAGTGAGGATCTCAAAAGAATACAACTCTGTCAGTGCTTTAAGGTAACTTGAGATAGCAATTAAATTGTTCACGTTTATAACACTTTGTTCAGACTATTTAGTGAATTTATGATTCATTATTATAGAGTTAATGTGCTACACATCTTTATGTAAACCCACTGCAAATTTCTCGTATTTTAATATTAATTCATGGTTGTTATTAGGCATAAAGACAAATAAAGGTGATGAATGCTGTATTATGTTTGAGATGTTTTCATAGAGGATCCTGTTTCTGGATGCAAGCCATGCCTGAAGAATCGCAGCCTCTTTCAAACAAAATTCTAGGTGTCCATAAAGCTGATGTTTTGTCTGTCATAGAAGACTCCCATCAAGACATTTAGGGCCGGGAATGGGCTGTAGGCTTCATCTGATCATTTCTGAGTGGGAAACAGTCCAGAAATGAGGATGTTTGGGCAGCAAAGGCCTCTCCTTCATAGAGAACATGCTATTTTGCCAAACATGGCTTTTCAATAATTATTCATCTAACATTGCGAAATATTATTCAGCCGAGCTTTATAATTCCGCAAAAGACAAATATCTATCACTAAACTTGATAATTGTTTCCACATATCTCTAGTTCTCTGAATGAAAAAAAAAATGTCTAAAATTTTCCCCATAACCAGCTTCCATTTGTGCCTTAATTCATTTTACACTAACAGGTGGAGTCCAGCATAGTGATTCCTATCATAATTGTGATTACTTCAATCCTGTCTCCTAATAGTATTCATTTACTTAAACTGAAAGAGTTCATTTCTTTTAATCTTTCCTTGTAGCTCATACTGTGCTATCTTGGAGTCAGCCTAGTTGCTTTTCTCTGGACTTGTCTTGTTTGTAATACAGAGATCAGAATTGAACTGCACAGTGTTCAAAAGTAGTCCTTTACTAGAGTATTATTTTATGCTGTTTATGTATTCCATATCGGTGAAAAAAATGCAATTTTTACTTTTGAATTCTGCCAACAATTGTTTACAGTAACAGACAAAACAAGAACAGACAAAATGTCACACATTTGTCATTTTCCATCAGAATTATGGACCCTAGCTTTTTAGTCTTTTCTGTATTATTGCTAAGAAGTCTTTTAAACAAGATTTGTTCTGCTTACTTAATGTAACTTAATAGACAAATCAGAGTTCGCCACCTCTGACCCAAGGGCTGTAGACAAGCTCCTGAATGCTACTGACATACAGCCACAAATAATTTGCATTGTTTACTTCTCCACATCATCTGTAAAGATTGGTTTTACACTCATAATTTATGAGTACAGTGGAACCTTGGTTCACGACCATAATTCGTTCCAAACCTCTGGTCGTAAACCGAATTGGTCGTGAACCGAAGCAATTTCCCCCATAGGATTGTATGTAAATACAATTAATCCGTTCCAGACCGTACGAACTGTATGTAAATATATTTTTAAAAATATTTTAAGCACAAATATAGTTAATTACACCATAGAATGCACAGTGTAATAGTAAACTAATGTAAAAACATTGAAAAACACCCAGGCTCCCTGCTTAGCTGCACGTACAGGCTCGCTCTCAGCTGCACACGCTCTCTCTCTCTCTCTCTCTCTCTCTAGCACGCGAGCCTGCCTGCTCTCTCTCTCTCTCTCTCTCATCAGCATGCGAGCCTGCCTGCTCTCTCTCTCTCTCTCTCTCTCTCTCTCTCTCTCTCTCTCTCTCTCTCTGTCTCTTACATTGCAGCAGTTCACGTCTGACCGAGAACAATGCAACACGTGTGGAAACATCAGCGCACACAAACCGAAAGGGAAACTGGCTTGTTCGTATACCGAGTGTGTGGTCGTTAACTGAGGCAAAAGTTTGGCGAACTTTTTGGTCATAAACCGAGTTGTACGTGTACCGAGGCGTTTGTGAACCGAGGTTCCACTGTATTTCTCAAATCATTTTTTTTAAAAAGTTTTATGGTGCTTATAATATGTTGTTTATTTCCTTACGCACTGTGACCAGAAAATGGAAATGGCAGACAATAAGGAGGTGGAGATGTAAAAAAGTGTGTGTGTGTGGCAAATTAAAGACTATTGAGCTGTATGTGAAATAATTATTAATGATATGAATATGGCAGTTAATTTTGCTGCAACTCTTCATATTTGCCTTCACTACTACAGGAAGCCTTTGTTATATATGGGAACCTTTTCTCTGCAATGTGCTGAATTAAGTCACATTTTTGGCACATTTCACAGACAATACTCTGTAACCACAATTTCTTTGTTCCATGACTCTTCTGCCTCCTGTCTATAAAGAACTGATCTCTTACAGACAGCATCAGAGCACACACAAATATACAGGAAGCATTTGTTTTTGTGAAAAGTTAATAATTTTATTTAGAAAGCTTTTCTAATAAATTGTAGAGGGTGTGTTAAATCATTAAATAAACAAATGGGCTTGGAAGGGTGATTTTGTTCTTAGTAATTATTTAAAGGTGATTGAATCTCTCTTTGTTCAGTGCATTTAGTGAGTTTGAAAAGAAAGTAAGATGATCTACAAGATATGAACAGTCTTCCTTACATATTAATTAAGTGGTTAAAGTGTATACCTTCAAAAATATTGGTCAGGATAACATAAATAGGAAAGGGCTAAAATGGAAAATTATACTTTTTCAGGAGCAAATAGCTGCTTTAAGTAGTTCTTACCAGGGATGTGGTATGTTATAATGAATAACAAAGAACTACACACCATTAATTATTCAAGAAAATACTGGATACAATAAAAGCAAATTACACATTAATAAAAAAAGAAAAGATAGCGATGTGTTTAAGAAAACAAACTGAGAGACGAAATCAATCATAAAGGATGCCTTCAAAAGAAATGCTAAGTCCTTTAAATCCCTGAATTGCAAATATTAAAGAAACAACATCTGCCAAAGTGGTGAACCCATTCTGAATTTACAGAAATGACCACTGAGAAAAGTGCCTGATTTCAGTCAGCAGTTGACAGTTGTTTGGCTTAATCATCAAAAAGAAATAAAAATTCCCTACAGAAAGATTACCAAGATGTTGTAGTCCTGCTGTTAATATTTAAAAACTACCACAGCAATGCTTAATGATATTGTAATTTGTGCGGATGCCTGAAGTAAATATTAGCCAATAATTGAAGCCACAAGTAGATAAAAGAATGATTACCATTTTCAACCTCTGATGGTCGCACCATTGGATGGACAAAATAAATATAAAATGTTACTGCAACAAAAGCAATATTTATTTATATGGCACATTTGCATACACAGGATGTACCTCAAAGTGCTTTACAAAATGTCAAAGAAATAGTTAAAGGGAAAGAAAAACAAATTAAAATTAGATAAGAATAATAATGGATAAATAACATACAAAATAAACAATTCACACTTACATGAGATATAGTAAATATATTATAATTGGAAAAGTAGAGTTCTTATATATTTATTATTATTATTATTATTACAGTAGAATCGCTTTTTTAAGTCTCTTTAAAGATGAGTACAATGATAAGGTCAGTTAGCTGGGTGGACAGACAAAATTAAAACTCCCCAATGGACTCTCTGCCTAGCATAAATAAATTTAACTCATTTCTTGCTGTTTTTTTGACTTCATTGCAGAGGATTCGATGCAGTGGGACTTGTGGAAAGTTGGGGTAACCACTTTAATTCAGACATTAGAGCATTCATCAGGTGGTGGTTGAGCAGAACACCATGACACAAAAAAAAGAAAAATGTACAATTTAATAATGATTGCAGATTCATTGAAGAGTATCATAATTCAACACATATTTAGTTTATTAAGAGTAGAACTAAAGTGTAGCCACAAAAAAGAAAAGTGGGGTTTAGTAGCTTTTTTAAATGATCCATGGTGTTAGAGTGGTAAAGTATTCCAGATTTTTGGTGCATGGAAGCAGAAGTCTGCCTCACCATTTCCTTTATGCTTAGCTTTTGGAATAATAAGCAGACCATTATTAGAGGGTCTAAGATTACAACCAGCAATAGGGGGACAGACAGATGAAAATATAGGAAAAGCAGGATTATTTGAGGTAATTTTAATATTTTAACTATATGTGGCATATTCAGCATTTATATCATTATTAACTACAAATATGAGTGCATTTTAATGGATTCAGGTTGTAAGGTTTATATTCTAATCATTTTTGAGGAGATGTCTTAAATAGATAAAATGCATTTCTATTACAAAAACACCCAAATACTCTATTTTGAAATTACTCTTACATTTCTTTCTTATGAAATGATTTAAAATCATATATGCTTTGAATTATTTCATTTTTAAATTTTCTATCTTTTATATCATATGGCTTTGGTTTATTTTTGTCATTTCAGATTTCTGTCTTTGTAATTTGTTACTTTCCTTCAAGTAAGAGCCAAGTAGCACATTCTTTATTTTAAATTCCCAGTTGTATTAAAGAATATACTTGAAAAAGCTAGAATTGAGGTCCTTTGATATTACAAACAAATAGTTACTTACTTACTTACAGACAATGCTTAAAATGTAATTTCAGTTCTTTCTGTTTCTTGCTGTTTCGAGATATTTTATAAAGATTGTGAACAAACTATATATATATATAGTACTGAGATACAGTATGTATTATACATATTGTGAATTAATATTAGACATGTACTACATATAGTAAAGAGAGACAGATAGGAATGAAATGTTAAAATGTACTGTGAAACTATTTTCTTTTTTTCCAACATGTTGTAGTGTAAGGGGTAAATCATAATTTCAGTTAGAAGGTGCACAATCATATAAACATTAAAATTCAATTACTGAAGACCTTTCTATAAAAAGCTTAAAATATATACAAAAAGATTTCCTGTACTCATTTTCATGGTTAAGGATACAGGTGCTTAGGATACACAAATTTTATTATCCATATTCCGTATGTGACTGATATATTAATTTCAGGTCTTATGTACACCTCTTAATTTGCTGGATATATGCCATGTTCCATCTGGCACAAGTATTTGGGATTACAGCATCCTGTGACGACTTGAGGATGGATAAACACATTTATTTTACAACTGGTATCAGAAGTGAGATTTTTTTTTCATTGTCAATACGAGATATTCAGAAAAGTCAGCTAGCAAAACTTGATTGCAGACTGTATATTTATGTCACTACTTTACTCTTTTCTAAAGCTATTGCATCCAGAAAACTTTTAAAAATATATATTATAATGGATAAATATCCTTGCAACTTTAATTTAAAATGCTGACCAAGCTAGCCCCCAAGTTTAGGTAACTAATATTTATCTGAAAATGCACGAAACAAAAAGTAAGCAAGAAAAAAGGCTAAACGTATTTTTTTTCTATATACTATGAATTAACCCTTGATTATGTGACAGCTGCTTTAAGTAATGGAGGCTTCTGATTCATAATTGGTTCAAATAAGGGTTGTACAAATATTCAGAAGAATTATAAGTTGTACCAGACAACTAATCAAACACCAAAAAATATTCACAAAATAGCAGTGAAATGCCCAGAGGTTTCTCCCTCCATTCACATTCTACTAACTAATGCCATCCAAGTGCTAGCATTTTAATGGCTATCACTATAACACCCTGACCAAAGGCATTTGCTTAATTTTCATTGGAAGATAAAAAAAACAGCTGAAAATGCAAATGCACTTAATGTCTAAAAGGAAAATATATATAGAAAGTTATAACTCGGCTTCTGGTGAAATCCAGAAATCCTTCATCAGGAATAAACGCACACAGCTGTTACATGATATTGTGTATAAAATCAAAGAAGAATGCCTCTCTGTAATTTAAAAAAGTATAAGAGTGAAAAATCTAAAATGAATGCTGACATGCATAGAACAGAATGTCTGAAGCAAATTGTTCCGAGAAATGAAAGCCTTGATTATTTCAGCTGTTGAATCAAAATGCAGCTTTAAATGCCATTATAATGAGAGCTCATACCTATTGTTACAGAATTTTACAATATGAAACTATGGGAAAACTTTTTTTTTAACTCGGCTTTCCTTGAATAGTATGTCCAAGAATGACTCTTAATACATCTCTCTATGAATTACACCTTATACAGTATTTCATTCCTGATGATCATTTTCCTGTGTTTCTTCCCTGATATTAGTATGTGACTTTTAATTCTGTTGTTTTTAATGGATTATTCTTTGAATATATTTCATTTTTTTCTTGTTATATTGTATTGTTTTTAGTGTTTTTTGTCATATAGCCATTATTTTCTACTTTTCTTTGTGTCTTCTTTTTGTTACTTCTACTTTTCCTGTTATATGTACTACATTTTCAGCGTTATAAGTGGCTTCAATTCATAGTTTTTTTTAATTTGCATTTGGAGACTACTTTCTTGAGACCCCAAGAGCTTGTAACCTGTTTTTTAAATTGCAAAAACAATTTTTGATATTAATGCTCTGTGCTGCTCTTAGAAGTGGCCTTATGCAAATGAAATATGCAGCAGAAGTGATTTCAAGCTGCACTAACCAATAGAGTAGACATATGACTGAAGATGAAGTAATGTCCTACACAGGAAAAACCAGACATAATCACCCCTGCCATGTATACTGAGGTATACATTTAAAATAGAAAGTTCAGCAAAGCTCAAGGAAGGTGCGAAACTCAATAGTTAGCAAGCCTCTTATAATCAGAATAATAAGTTTAATGTCACTGTGCTCTGTACAAAAAATATTTTATAAATCCACTCACATGTACAGGCCAAATTTAGCACACAGGGGCAAGCATTAGAAAGGGACAACCAAGAAAATGGGGATTGTACTATTTCTGTATGTTAGAGATGCAATTGAATCCTCTCCTTGCCTTGTTTGGAATGGCATGATTTACCTAAGTAAGGGCCTGCACATGGAGAAAACAGTATAAAAGACTTGGACAGCAGCCAAACACCTCGAAGCTGATGAACGGATGGAAGATTACGTCATTCTGTCCCGAAAATCCTTTCAGCGCAGCTACAAAATGGCAAACTCTACACAAAATATTGTCATGGCTTCCTCGTCTGTTATGCCGCATAAATCGTCATCATAAGAAAGCTGTTATTTTCTCTTATGTGATTTCTTACCGTTGTATCACTATGGGAGGGATATTGCCTTTTTACGTTATATCTATATAGTTTCAGGTTACTTAAAACGGCGCAATTACAAAAGAACTTTTTCAAACCAGGGAGCTAGCGACCCCTGCTGGAAATATCTCTCTGGCACTGTTTACATTTATGTGTGTCTGCTTACTTTGTACAGGGATGCCCCACACCCCTCTCCACTATGCTCCAAAATTCTGTACATATTAATAGCACACCGGCTTTTCAAAGAACATTTCCTTATTTCTAAAGATTAAAATGAAATGTTGCAATTTCCTATTGCTCTCATTGTGCATAAAATCTGCCTCAACTCTTTTGGATCAATGAAAAACACAGTTTTGTACTGATTAACCAAACATTTTTGATGAAATGTGATTTTATTTTATTAGTTAAACATATTATGTTCTCCCAGAAGATTGTAGTATATTTTCTAAATCATATATTTCCAAAATTATATTCCACCTTTAGTCACTAAACATTCTAATTCATTAAATTTCAGGAAAAAAAAGAAACAACTAAATATATTAAGAACAGAACAACAACAAAACAAGATAAGGTCAGATGGCTGGGAGGACAGAAAAAACAAAAAAAAAAAAACAACTCAAGTTAAAATCTGCAGGGTTTCCAAGGCCAAAAGTCCATCTAGCCCACAGATCACCACCACAGAAGAACCAGAAAAAAACAGATAGAATAGTGGAGATTATTACAGAATGTGGATCCCTGAAGAATATGATGATTCTTTTCATAACATTTTATTGAATTCATTTAAAATCAAAAAACATTCCATACAAGTCAAGTTTTACAAAACTCAAATCAAATCAACACCCACCCATGAGAAAGAGAGCTAGGCCAATAGAGTGAAACTTTAATAGTAGGGAAAATAAAATGAATGAATAAATAAATAGAAATAGAATAAAAAGGGAAGAGAATCCACTTCCTCTGTTTAAATGCTTATTATAAAATGTTATTGATTAGATGCTGCCAGGTTTTGAAAATGTTTTGTACACATCCTCTAAGTGAGAATTAGATTTTTTTCAATTTCAAATAGTATATAACATCAGTTACCCGCTGACTTAAAAGAGGTGGGGTAGGATTCTTCCAGTGGAGCAAAACAAGTCTGCATGCTAGTAGTGTAGTAAAGGCAATTACAGTTTGTTTGTCCTTGTCCACTTTCAACCCATTTGGGAGTACACCAAACACAGCTGTTAGTGGATTAGGAGGGATTGTGACACCAAGGCTGTCTGAAAGGCTTTTAAAGATTTTGGTCCAAAATTATGTTAATTTGGTGTATGCCTAAAACATGTGACCCAGTGAGGCTGGAACTTGATTGCAACGTTTGCAGGTTGGATCTTGCCCTGGAAACATTTTGGACAGTTTTAAACGAGACAGATGTGTACGACAGATAATTTTAAGTTGAGTAATTGTATGCTTTGCGGGTATGTAACTTGAGTGAATTCTGTGCATTGCTACCTTCCAGTCCTTTTCTGAAATGTTGAGTGAGAGATCAGTTTCCCACTGTACTCTGGGATCTTTGAAAGGGAGGAAATAAAAAATATTTTTAAATATTATAGAAATGCTGTTTGAGTCCTCAAGACTGATCAATATTTTTTCCGGAATAGAGGTAGGTGGGAGGTGAGGAACATTGGGCAGGTTTTGTTTAGTAAAGTTTCTGATTTGAAGGTAGTAACAGAAATGTGTTGCTGGAAAGTTAAATTTGGAGTGTAATTGCTCGTAGGATACAAAGGTGTTGTCTTTGTACAGATCTCTAAGTGATTTGATCCCAAATGTTTTATAGACATTAAAAACTGCATACGTTTGTGAGGGTGGCAACAGGTGGTTATCATGCAAAAGTGCCAAAAAAACTTCTCTATCTTTAAGTACTTCCTACATTGATTCCATATTCTGAGTGAAAGAAGCACAATTGGGTTGTTAGTATATTGGAGATGACTTGTATTTATTGGGGTACAGAGCAAGGAATATATTGAAGTACTGCAGGATTTTATTTCTATTGCAGACCAAGCCTGTGTATGTTCATCTATTTGTGTCACTGTCCAGGTTTTTATAGCTCGTATATTTGCCTCCCAGTAATAAAACTGAAAGTTAGGTAGAGCCATGCCACCTTCTGCCTTAGGTCTTTGTTGGGTTGTCCTTTGGATACGTGGATGCTTTGAATTCCAAATAAATGAGGTTATGATTGAATCTAACTTTTTAAAAATGATTTATTGTTGTATATTGGAATGTTTTGAAATAGAAAAAGATGGTTAGGAAGGATATTTATCATGACAGTGTTAATTCTTCCAGCTAAAGTGAGATGAAGGGTAGACCATCTATGCAAGTCTTATTTATTTTTTTCTATACAGACAGCAAAATTTTGTTGATAAAGAGCTTTATGTTTACTTATGATGTTTACCCCTAGGTATTTAAACTGATCTACAATGATAAAATGGAAGGTCTCCAATCTAATATTGTGTGTTTGAGAGTTCACTGGAAATAGCACACTTTTATTCAAATTAATTCTGAGACCACAAATCTTTTGAAATTCTGTTAGTACTGTTAGGACTGCAGGCACAGTATTGTCTGGATCCGTTTTATATATATATATATATATATATATATATATATATATATATATATATATATATATATAGTGCCATATCATCTGCATATAGTGAAATTTTCTGTTCAGGTCCTTCTCTGATAAACCCCTTTATGTGGCATTTCGACAGTGAACTGCCACTGGCTTAATGACGATTGCAAAAGCAGTGATGACAAGGGGCATCCTTGTCTAGTACCACGTTCTAGTTTAAACCAGTCTGAATTAATGTTGTTAATATAAACTGAAGCTTCTGGACTGGTATACAGTAGTTTGATCCATGCACAAACATTCGGGCCAAACCCAAATTTCTCCAATGTAGTGAAAAGGTATTTCCATTCAACCACACCAAATGTTTTTTCTGCATCCAACAATAATAATATCTCTGGGGTGTTTGACTTTGTGATTGAATATATTACATTATGTTTATGATAAAATTATCATATTCATTTTATTTGTTTATGTATAATTGATCATTACAGTTTGTATTAAAAGCTTTCTTTTTGCTGCACATACAACAAAACTGTTTATATGAGTGCTGTTTTTATGGAATTGTTTTAGAATGCCTGTGTTAGTTGCAAAGCAGTGCATAAGCACTGACTGGCAATAAATAAATCCACTTTATCAGTAAATTCATCAGTGAGAATGTATGTTGATATTACTGATACTTATACCAATTATATACATTGTCAAACTACTTCATTTTGTTTTCTACTTCATTCTTTGCTGATATATATTTTTTGGTTCCTTGGTAAGGTTAATATGGTACACATTACTTATCATTGATTTAAATAAATTACTGTTTTTTTAATACAGCTTCCATGTGAGTATTTCTTCTTTCCATTTTGTTTCTTGCCTTTTGCATTTTTTGACTTTCTCTTTCAATATAATTTTCAAGTTATTGGAAAAACAATGTTAGTTTTAATTTACTCTCAGTTAGGTTTTAGTTTATAGACATGAGTACTTTGTACAGTTTTAAACGGCATGAATGCATGTTTACCCTAGATTGGAAAAAGCTAATTTGTTGGAGAGTGACACTCCATTCATTTTAGAATTTTCCACTTGGAATTACTTTCCAAGGTCTATGGGAGAGCTGCCTAGTAATCATTAACCTATAAAATAGATTTGACATTACTTTAGAACCATTCAATAGTTGTCTTTCAATATTAGATAAAGAGGATTAGTTTTAGAAACGTTGTGTATCAATATTTTAGATGAATTGTGTTTTGTTTCTTAATGATACAAATGTGTAATGATTTACATATCATGCACTTATCAGAAATGAAGTGCAGCATATCCTAGTGAAGAAGAAGTACATTATATGGTGCATTTGTCAACAAGTAACTACCTTCTACTTAAAGATTTACTTATAAACTGTAGTTTTGGCAACATGAAGTCCTAGTTTTAGTGCTTAATTTCTCAGTTCAAGAGTCCTGGCTTCAAATCTGCCTAAATTTGAACTTTGTAGGATTCACGTATTTCTCTTATGTTCCTGTGAGTTTTTTTCAGGGTACTGTCAACTGAGTATAGGTGAGGTTGGGTAAATGTGCCCTAAGATGGACTGGGACTCATCCAGGACCAATTTCTGCCTTGAGTGTGATGCTCAAATGTCGCAAGCACCTATATTGCTATACTATAAATATACTATACTATTACACCCTGAGCAGCCCAGTACCGGGTCGAGTGAACGTTTAAAAATATTTTGCTATATCATACAGATGAACTATGCAACACAGAGACAAAAGCAATATCTCATCTGCAAGCAACACTTGTCAACTTCATGCTTATATTAATTAAATTAAATATTTACTATTGACTTTTAATATGGCATGAAATCATACGTGTGTTGTTTCATAATTGTCACAAAAATATTTGAAAAAATTGTACTTATTCTTTGTAAGAAAAAAGCCGGTGTTATACATCAATCAAAAAGTCCGGACCAGTAGATTTCAACCAATGCAATGAACCTTTCAACCAATTGAGGAAACTCAAGCAATAGGCTGAAAACTGCAAACAGTACTACACCGCTGTTCTGATTTTTCATGTGCTCTTGCATATTACTTCACAAAACAACAGCAAATATTATAAGTGACACATCAGTACTTACAGTAGATTCTCATGATCAAAACAAGTTCAAGCACATTATTGTATGATGCATCAATCATGAGATATCCTCTGAATAAGAGGAACTGAGAGGCCACCTTTAGGAAATAGCACCTCCCATTTCCAGGTCATTAGCTTTGACTCAATATGTCATACACTCACAAACCTTATACCATTGGATGGCAGCAACTGCAAGTCTCCAACAATATGTAGATGTTTATATGTGAACATAATGAGACACAGCTGAAAGCATGCATAATGAAAAAATAAACTATTTGAAGCAGGAGCAAACAATGTAAATAGTGTAGGCGGGAGGGGGGATACTTCGGTGTAAGAGTGTATTGGGGATGGGGTTTCAAGTTTTTATGTGATTCACTATTTTATATGCATTAAAATTGTTATAAAGCTGTGTTCCCATTTGGAGGGGTTTTGGATAGGGGTGAAGATCCATGGTGCCAAGTACTGAAACTATTTATTTATTTTTGTTATTAAAAAGAAATGTTAGACTGGAACAGTGGGAATATCACAGAGGTGAAAAACTGCCCTGGCATTACTTGTACATGAGATATCCTGTATCAGTACTGACTGATCATAACACTTGATACTAGAGTATAAAATTCACCTCTCTCAGTTTCCTTTATAATGTACCCGTCAGTCACTTTGGTGATCTTTGCATTATTATTTTCCAGAATATGGAAATACATATGAACATCTACAGACACAAATATATGCATGGTACCAGTATATTACAATTTACAGTCATTCCCTTTTAAAGTAATGGGTTTGATTAGAGTAGCTGAGAATGTTGATCTTTTTATGTTACATAATTTATGTCAGTAATGCATCTCATATTAAATTAATCAGTAATGTATGATATCAATCATTTATAAAAAATTTCTCTACACATCATAAAGAAGGTTATTACTCTGTTCTGATGATCTCTGCAATTTGGGTTCAATGAAGTTGTCCATAAGATGATCTAATGTAGTCTTTGGAGTGATGGTAAAAGTGCTACTTTACATTATTTGATTAATTAATGGTAGATAGTAACTGTCTTTGTTAAAAATTCATTACTATGACTGGTAATAATGCTTAAATTATTTTAAAAATTTGCTACAAACTTAATGTTATCGGTTAAAGTAGTTTCTTACCACTTTGGACTGAACCTTACATTGGCAAGTAATTACTGCCCCACAGTCAATTGACTGAAGGTGTTAAAAAGTTGCTAAAATAAATGTGTTTTTTTCTTATGTATTCTCCCACTTGATATAATCTCTCCAATATATACAGCCTTCACTCTGTATTTATTTATTTTTTACTTTTGATTGGAACATATTTCATTCTGACACTAGGAAATCCATTGCTTACACTTCAAGTTCCTGTATAACTGGTGCCAACACTACTTCTGCTGGTGTTGAGCATCTTGACACGGCCAGGAGGCACTCCATTACAAAGAAGTAGATTAACCTTGTACACCTACTGCATTCTGGCCTATAGAAAAGTACTGGACACAGCTTATAAAAAACAAGAAACAGAAATTGACAGTTAATTTACTGCCTTATCCTGTCAGACTTTTGCTGGGATATCATGTATTGTAAAGTTTAGCAGTAATACAAGATCAAGTAGAAATGGGTAGATATTTGAAAAGAAGCAGTCCACAGCTTAATCCATTACTGTATAATCAGAATAAATTTGGAATTACCTTTCAAGGTTGATGGTATATAGTGATTGTTTGTAAAGTAAAGATGATTTTCAGGATACTGCAGTGTCTATTCATTCTGTGTTGTTCTATACTGTTATATACAAAGGAAGGCACTGTATATTCGGTGTGCATTGCTTGAATGTTTTTACAGTATGAGCATGCTCAAAGACAGATCCCTCCCCACCCAGCACTGTATGACAGTCAAGATTATTTATTATAATACTGTTAATTTATCCTTATAAGTTCTACTTGTCAACAAAATTCCTTGATCATAATTTCAGCTATGCCTTTTATAATCAAGCAAAACAGAGTTCACAAAGCTTAGAAATAACTATATAAGGATATTGTAATCCAACAAGAACATGAGTTGAATGTATTTTTCATGACCTCAATTGCATGTACTAAAACATGATGAGTGCAAGAGATATTAAATATTTTAAGTCAACAGCTTAGTTTCAGCTTGTTCCACACTCAATATAGCATCTACTGATGGTCTACTGGTTGGAAGCTGTGTAAAATAGAAGTGTTACTAATTCAAACATGGGAAAAAATAACTTGATAGGGTGCTAATCCACCCAGGGCATACCACATTTTAAAGTCACCAGTTATGCTAACATGCACTTCTTTGAGATATGAGAAGAAAAGTAGATAACCTTGAGATAAAACCAGCACAGCAACAGAGGGAATGTAAAACTTCCACATAGACAGTGAGAAGACCAGGATTCAAATCCAGGCTCCTGAAATTGTAGGCAACAGATCTCATCGCTGCACATTTATTTATGAAGAATTAGTGTCAATAGCACATTATGTCTGGAAGAAAAGTTAATTATGAGTATTTTGTAATTTCTTTGCATTATTTATTAAATGACAAGACCTTTCAGGGCTGTTTCATGAACTGTTGAAGCATTGGAAATGTTAAATACAAATTGTTATTTAATAATATTTTTATTCTGTTTTCAAAGTAAGAAAACAGATAAAAATCATGTCATTGCAATGTAATATAACTTATTTTACCCATTACCTTTTTATCTTCATGAATCATTTTCTGTTAAAGTGCTCAGTCCCAGGTCAAATTTACTAGGATATAACTGCATTATGAAAACTTGATTTGTTATTTCATATTCATGTAAACATTTTAAACAACTAATATATGGAAGACTGTTTTTTCATATATTTTTTAAGTTTTTAAAAAATACAATTATTGTATAATTTTTTAATGTATTTGTTTTTTAGGTGTAACTACAGTACTGACTATGACTACTTTGAGTATCAGTGCAAGAAATTCACTTCCCAAAGTAGCATATGCAACAGCCATGGATTGGTTTATAGCTGTCTGTTATGCCTTCGTCTTTTCTGCATTGATAGAATTTGCCACAGTGAACTATTTTACAAAGAGAGGATGGGCCTGGGATGGAAAGACAGTAGTGAATGATAAGGTATTTTTCCAATATTATTTTTATTCACCATACTTATCTCTATTCGTTATACTTATTTAAACTGTGAACTTCCAAAACATGTTGCTTGTTTCCTGTGATTTATTAATAGTTTTACTTTGTCCTTCCAAGTAAGTACATATTTGTAAAATGTTTATTTTATACTGTATAGATAGATAGATAGATAGATAGATACTTTATTAATCCCAATGGGAAATTCACATTCTTCAGCAGCAGCATACTGATACAATAAATAATATTAAATTAAAGAATGATAATAATACAGGTGAAAAAAAAAAAAAAAAAAAAAAAAAACAGACAATAACTTTGTATAATGTTAAATGTTAACGTTTACCCCCCCTGGTGGAATTAAAGAGTCGCATAGTTTGGGGGAGGAACGATCTCCTCAATCTGTCAGTGGAGCAGGACAGTGACAGCACTTTGTCAATTTTTGTTTCAAATTAAGTAACCTACTGTGCAACTAAAATGCAGTTTTTGGCTTTTAATGACCAAAACACAAAACAGCACTGAAAATTGTATGTTTTAAAACAATTTAATGTGTGCAAAGCTATTTTGTGAGAATCAGTGTCAGGTCACAAGTAGACTAATAAAATGTAAAAATATAATGAAGTCAAAGAATGCCTCTTGGCTTAAAATAATGAATACAAAGTTGCCCTAATTTTGTTCTGACCTACCATCTGTAGTATAGTCACTTAACAACTTATAGAACTAGTTATTGCAGCAGTCATTCAATAGGAGAAGCATAGGAAAAGTAAATACACTGGGCTATGGTCACTGCTGTATAATTGTGCCAAATGAAGTTTCTGTTAAAGATTTATAGTTTGGAGTTTTTTTCTTTATATGTGTTTCTTAACTACTTGCCTCCTATTTGGATTTATTCTTTTTGTGGTTTTCTGATTTTTGTCTTTGCACAGTGATAGGTTATATTCAGTTTTCTGAGTGTAGCAAAACTGTTTGTATGATTGTTAGTTCACCAATCACATAAAAACATCAGAATTAATTTTCGCTAAATTGTTCATGTGCATTGTTGTTCATCCAAGATAAAATGTAGGCTATAAGGTGTATTGGCGAGGGGGGCAGTAATAGAGAGGTCAACACAAAAACTAGCACCAACTTAACTAGGGACTACAACTACCATCGGGCAGCAGGAGAGCACTCAGGATGATGGGAGGTTACTGTTATTAAAGTTTCCTATTGGCCAAAGCAGAATTTTGTCTAAGACTACTGGTACAGCATTTTCTTCTGAACTAATTTGGATAACAGTTTTATTTTCTCCCCGGATTGCAGCTTTTGACGAAGAGTATTTCATTTTGTCTCATCACGAGTTATGTCTAGCTATGTTGAATGTGCAATAGGCCAATTATCTGTTTGGACCCTCTTCTGAGAAATATACAGGTATATACAGTGTATATATATATATATATATATATATATATATATATATATATATATATATATAATGAAATAAATGACTGGACACACAACTAAGGTTTGGGGCAGCCACCTGTATAGTTTCCCTGGCTGCAAAAAGGGTTTAAGTTTTAGTAAAATGTGTACAGATTTTAGTCCAAAATAGAACTGCTCGAGTATGGAGGATGAGGGGTTTTAATAGTTGGCTCCCAGGAAGTGATATCCTTCGGGGCTGGGACAGGAAGTGACGTCCTTTGGGCCAGGTCAGGCAGGATTTTTCGTATTTCGTCTGCAGAGAGAAAAGAGAGAGGTTTAGCGCAACCCCTGGCGTGGAATTGCCGTTTTGTGGTCCCTTTGCTTGACTCCCAAGTGCATGTGTGTGACAATATATATATATATATATACACTGTATATATATATATACTGTGTATATATATATAATTTTGTATGCAGCATAATATAAAAGATCAGAACTAGTATAAAAAAGTAGGTTTTTGATAATTCAGCAGTGCTCAAAATAAATTGTTTTGACAGCATTACAATTCTCTGATTACATGCTTAGGGCTGCCAACCATCCTCATTTTCCCAGACATGTCCTCCTTTTTAATGTGCCATGGACTGTCTGGGAGGAATTTATAAAATTTTGAAAATGTCCGGAAGTTTGGCTCCTAAAATGTGAAAATCTCCATATCCTTATCATTGGTAAAAATTGAAAGCTGTACACCAATCAGCATTTTTGGAAGTAGTGCGCAACACAGATATTGACGAGAATAGCCGATATCTGTCCAACTTGAATTTTTTACTTCATCTTTTGAATTCAGCTTTATCTTCTTGGCGAGTAGATAGTTCATCATAAATGTTGTTCCTTTCCTTAATTACTTTATTTGTAATCCTAATTCGCCATAACTAAGTGAATTTATTCAAAATCGAAATTACAATTTCACATTTTATATGTGAGATCTTATTTTCAATTCTTCTTTCAGCAGCTTGGTTAAACAAGAAATTTCATACATCCAGGTACAGTCCATCGTATTTAAGTGTGAGTAAGTACTGCTTTGTAATATTTTAATGGAAAATATTGCTATTACCACCCATTGTTCCAAAATGGATTTATAGTTGTAAATGAATGAGTCAACTATTAAAGTTTCAGTTAATTAAAAAAATCATACATTTATTCTGTCATATAAATGCAACATCTTTTTAATTATCAGTTGATCAAGTAATAAGTCACTTCTTCAAGTAATTTAATAATATTTTAATAATTCTTTCATTTACATAAATTCAGGAATAACCATTATGCTGAAAAGAAAGTGCAAGTTCACAGACTACTTGAACAACAAATCTCCTTGTTTTCGAATGGGCAGAACAGATTCAGTTAAGGAGCTAATGCTCACAAGATTCAATTTCAGTAGCATGCTATGTAAAGATTTCTATTCATATTTATCCAACAACCCTGACTTACCGAGAAAAATAGCTTCAGTGGAAAAATATAAAAGATTGCAAATAAACTAAACTGAAAAAAGTAAAATTATTTTTATTTTACATGCAGTGAATTTACCATGTGTATCATTTTTTACAGTTTTACGACAGTTAAGCTATCCAAATAAGAATGGAAGGAATGAAGTCTTAATTTAAGAGGCTTGACATATTCAAAATATTTAATGGATTATTAGTTTGCCAGTGACTGTGATTGTGACCATCATATCATAATTATAGTGATAAACTGCTACTAAAGGTTTATATCAGTTTAAAAAAACATAAGACAGTATAAAGTCATATTATTGTATCATGGGGAAAGGCGTCCTCAGAAGTTCTCATTTTCCGACCCATATGTTCTCATTTCCAGAGATAGAGAGTTGGCAGCCCTATACATGCCAGTATATGTATGAAAAAAATAAAAATCAAAGCAAAAATGTGAATGCAGTTTTTATCTAATTAAACTCATTAATGCAACTGTGACTTTTAGTCTTCTTTAGTATAGCTGATAAATGCAGAAAATAAGTGCTATCAATCGGTCTTGTTATTTTATAGTAATACGTGGTTATGTAGACTGGTATATTTTGGAAATTCCAAAATTCTCAGAAATTACATTAAAAGAAAATATAAAATACTTCTCAGTTGTGCAATCCATAGTTGTGTATCTCTGAAATAAGTGTTTTCAGTGTTTTTACTTATGTAGAAAATTATTCAATTAGTTCAAAGTCCATGTTCATTTAATATGTTCTTTTTTAACCATTTTCACATCATGTATCACTTTATCACTTTACATCTTCAAAACAAACATCTTTATAAGGTCAAATCTAGATTAAAATCAAGTGTTTTATTTGGTGGGAATTAAAACACAATATTAACACATTTTTTAGGTAAGGAATTCCATACAGTAAATTAGTCCTCATAAAATAAGTTGATTTTCCCTTCTTAAAAAAGATAATACAACTGTCTTGGTTTGCAAACCTGTTGTGAATGAACTTTAGGATGCCAGAATATATCATTGACTTATCATGCTAATATCTGACCCACTGCTTAAGAAATGGTATTTTATAAACTTTTATCTTTTTATTATTGTTTTCTAATCATATAGGTCAACAGTTGCATGTTAATATTGCAACCTCTTTTTATCAAAAGAAAAAAGGCTCTACAACAAATAACATTCTGAATGTAAGCAATTTATAAGCACAGTAATCAAACTTCACTGTTGTTTACGAAATAGTATATAGATTAGTCCAAAGTTTTGCTCTTCTTTTACTCTCATTTTCATGGCGAAATCAAGAACAGACTATCTCCAACAAACTATTCTTTCCCATTTGATAAATGATCATTGTACCAGTGAAACTAAAAGATAAGAGTACTTTATAGCCTAAGCTGTGCTTCTGCCAGGGTTTTTCTTATTATAGGCTCAAGGGATTTATGATTACGCAACATAATGGTATGATGGCCAAAGACATAGTGGAGAAAATGCTTTTTCTAAAATAAGGTAACATAGAGGTCTTTCTCAAAATCTGTGTAAGAGATTTAGTGGTGTGTCCAATGAATTTAGTACTTAATGTGTGATGCTTGTACCTGGAGTCTGTGTTCCTTATAAACATGGTAGTACTGGACAAATGTGCTGAGAAACGCACATTAACATCCATGAAGTTTTTAGTTGTTACTGCACAAAAACTGTCACAAACTTTAAACTCAACTCTTCTTGCTCAGCATTATTTATGTTCTTCCTTCTCTACAGCTAGATATATTTTGATTCCATTAATGATCTTGGAGTTTATTTATTTCAATAGTGCTCTTTTCAAAACTACGTCAGACTGCTAATTCACAGACCTATTGTAACATGACTCAAATGTTTGACTCATTACTCTTTCACAATTCCATAGTTAGTATTGTAATCTAAAACCATTGTAAATACTTCATGTTTGTCATACATCTTGTTAAGAATCCATATTTAAATGTTAATGTACGATGTTAGTGATTTTGTTGAGTGGCACAGTAATTCAGTTTTTGGGCAAAGTAATTTTTAGGAAGTGTTTGGGTAGGCTTTCAGCAAACAGGGTTCTTTGACTTTGATTTTATCTGTCTGGCTTTCTGACCTGCCTTCCTTACGAGTTATGGTAGGATTTCCCTCTTACATGCACACACACACACACATGCACATACCTACACACACACACATACACACAATCATTGGTTCCGATCTTGCCCTACCCTGATTAAGAATCTTAGATGCTCATCCAATTGCTTACATTTGATTTGAAGAATTTGCTGGTTACAACTACACTTGCAATTTTAATTGCATTTTTGAATTGCAATTGACTTACTTAAACACTAGTACTAGTAATTAAAAGAAATTTAGACGCAATTATATTAGGCTAATGGATTGTGACATGATTGTGCATCCTAAGCTGGCATCTATGACAATGAAATAGAATGCTCCAGTTAGTCTGAGTGTAATGTCATCAGATGTTGATAAGGGGTAGTGTTGATGTTTAATAGCTTTGCTCAAGTCACTTGAGTTAAGAAATTGAGTTTTTCTGCATAATTTCTTTACCACATCTAATGTATCAACCTATTGCATAGGGGCTGTAACCATGATAATAATATCTGATTCTGTCATTGTTTGCAGCTCTTGTTTAAGATGGTTGTGCAGCATGAAGAGTGATTATCTCTGTGGGCACTGAGGGCTAAGTAAAGGGGTGGACACAGATTACATTAGCTAAATAAGGTGCATGGGTGAACATATTTTCAAAGCTAGCAGGAATGTGAGTAAGTATCTGGAATGTGTAAACCCACAAACATATCTTTGTCTTTGTATTTGCAGTGTTCCATGATCTTCCAGCTTTATCATGTATTGGATCCCCATCATAATGTATCAGTCTGAAGTATGACTGTACTGCAACATCTCACTCTAAGTTGCTGCATACAAAATACTATGAGAAATACAAATATCAGGTTTTTATCTTAATGTTGACCTTATCCTGCTTACTGTAATACCTGGAAAAAAAATGACAGTGCATCAGCAGGCAACTTGTTATTAGCTGTCTGACTTTCATTAACTGCATGTGTTTTCTCTTTCTCATTTGCAATATCCCAATTCAGGAAAAGAGTTTTGATTTTAAGTCTTCTTTGCAGTTTTTTGTGGGATGTCTGCATTTTTTATTCATTCCCTTAAGCTTCATTACAGTCACATGCCTTCTTTCTTCCTCACTGGCTATAGATCCTATTTGCTCATGCAGCCTTTATGCTGTTTTAAGGTATCAGGTAAGGATAGATTGGGGAACATGCACTGATGTAGCGCGTTGCTGCACCCACCACACGATGAAACAGCTTGGGATCCTGGTTGGCAACCCCCCAGGCAGACATGTTGTCCACTTTCACCCTCTGGAAATGACCCTCTATCTGCCACAGCCAGGCGTTATATGGGTATCCTCTTGGTTTGGTCCAGCTACTTGGGTCCTCAATAATGATGATCCTGTGAGCTGAATCACCCTCGGGGAATTGTGCCACATGGCCCTAGTGCTGTAAGTGACACTCTATCACAATTTGCTTCATTCGCGACTCCATGAACAAAAGTCAAACCAGTGGTACCCAGGGATTCTCCGAAGGCAGTCATCTCATGTCACTGGATAGTGTCCATGTTTCACAACCATATAACAAGACAGGAAGCACCAGGACTCTAAAGACTTGGACCTTCGTCCTTTTGTATAGATATAGGGAGCGCCACACACCCCTTTCCAGCAACCTCATGATCCCCCATGCTATCCCAATCCATCTACTGATTTCATAGGAAGAGTCACCAGTGACATGAATGTCACTACCGAGGTAAGTAAACCTCTCAACAAGTTCGACACTCTCTTCACAGACAAACACACTGCTGATGGCTATGCCAAAGAGGTAATTAAAACTATTCTTGTAATATTTAGTGAGGTTTAAAACTATGTTTTGCTTTGTTCAACATAAATTCAGAGCTCACAGTCAGTTTCTTATTCACAGCAAATATAATGAAAAATAATATTATTTCAAACTATTTCGTTATGGTTAATGGCATTTTGCTTGCAGTGCTTCAACAGTCACGAAATTCTCAGGTGATTTACTAGCTTCTTTTATTTTGGAATGTATTTGTGTTGAGCAATACATTTGAAAACTATTATAATAGACTTTAGTATATTTTTCCTTGTGTAAAAGTTTCAGGTTGTATAAATATTTCTCCCTGTTTTTAATAAATCAAGAATATTTTTGTTTTTGCATCCCCTTTGCCCATAAACAGGCATTAAAACTATAGTTCCATATGTTCTTTGAATTGTCATGGGACATCAGCTATGTCATTCCTTTTTTCTTTCTTTGTAAATGAATTTTATTTATTTCCTGATAAATGCATTAAAATGGAAGATACAGTATATAATGCAAAAATCAAACATATAAACTGCTATAAAGCAAAGACAGAATATCAGTCCAATCAAAAATACAGTCAATCTAATAAATAACAGAAAGAGTTAAGATTAAGTAATCATAAACAATTCTACCATTTCTAAAAAGCTTTTCTTTTTGTTGTTTTATTCTTTTTTGTAATTCATGTTTATTACAACATCTTTTTACAACACAAGTTTGTTAACTATGTGTATGCAGTGAGCATTTACAGCTTTTTATTGGAATAAAGTATATATTTGATGAAAAATATTTAAATGTTTCAACAAAAAATTACTATTTACTGTAAATTCTATGTGTACTGTAAATTCTATAACCTGTAATTTCTGTTTATCCAAACTATAGTCTATTCTATGACTTTTTCATTACACAGCAGAAGCAAGCACTATATGTATTTCATTTTCAGCACATACTTTCTATTTTTCTTCTTATTGTAATTAGTTTAAAATCAAAACTTACAGACAAGTCAGGAAATATTATAAAATATAAAAATACCTAAAAAATATTAATCATTAACTCAGAAATTTCCAAACATGCTAAAAAAATTGTCATTGAACTGAATTATTAATACCCATATGCATTTTGTATATAATGAATAATTGTTAAAATAATAATATATCACTGCTGCAAATTGAATACTTAGTTTGTACATTTACAGTGTAAAAAAGTACATTTTAGGATATATTTTCCAATTCTATTAATTTGCCATTTAAAAAAAAAAAAATTAAAATCTGTAGTACAAAATTGCATTCATGCCTTAATTATAACTTGCTATTCAGTACAGCTAGTGATTATTGTAAGATTTCTCTATAAATGCACTTCTAAATGGATTAATGCATTTTGAATTGACAAAAAAATCTGGCTGGTCTGCCTAATTGATGCAGGACCATTTAATCCTCTTCTAAGTACCTGCCATGAAAATGAAAATGAAGATTATATCTGTGGTAAGACATATTGATGGAAAAATCTTTTGGTCAAATGTAACTACCAGTAGAGGGCAAATAATAGAGAGAAGCTCATTTAATAACTCAACCATCTATATCACATTATAGACTAAGGACTAAAGTCATGATAACTTATCAGTTTAATTGGTGTATTGCATTTTCTTTCTAAATATCCTGTTTGACAGTCAACTGGAATAATTACACAGTAAGCTGTTTCAGTCTTCACCAATATGTAAAATAAGTTTTCCTAGAGTGGAACACATTATACTGTATATAGAAATCCAATTTGCTTAAAAGGATTTGTTGTTTGGATCAGGGTGAAGGAACTCGAACGGAGCATTTTTAAGACACTCGCAAAGTCTTGCAGATAGCATTACAATACTGAGAAACAATCGAATGGATTCATATAAAGCTTTATGCAATTTTGATGTTTAGAATGAGCCATAATTCTGTTGTTGACATACTGTGCAAGATTCAACTGGTTAGCAGCAAATGATTTATTGTTGAAGTATGGGAATGTTCAGAAATCAAATTATAAGATATAATAAAACATGTCTTGGAGAACATTTTACTGTCAGAAAAGAAAAGTGATTCTGGTAAAACTTTTATTATGGCCAAATAAATTCCAGTGTGTAGTTAGAACTAATTTTGTCTCTGAAGGAACAAATGTGACTGTTTGAAGCATAGTTTTCACATGTATAGATTCTTATAAATAAAAGCACATTTTATACTCTCTTCTTTCTGGTCAGGGGTACTGGAGGTTAATGCATTTTTTTCTGACACTAGCAGGCATTTGGGTGTCACCATTCATATAAAGATCACCAATTCATGGCATTCCACACTCTGGCAGAAGGCAATGGTTTAAAGCAGTCAATTGGCCTAAAAGCATGTACTGTACATGGTAATGCATACCCTTCTACAATGAAAAATATACTGAGAAAGCACACAAGCTGGGAATTACGCAGATGGTGAGCACTTTGCCACCCAAGTATGTAAAAAATAGATACTTAAATACAATTTTTAACAATAGTTATTTGTTAAATATTTAGAATTAACATTTATATTATCAACATTTAAAAGAAATAAAATCAATTTAATAAAAATATGTGTATTAAAGTACGAAAACAAAATATTTCCTTTGCCTCGTTCAAGGAATTAATTCATATTTTTAGTTAGCATGTCTCTGATGTTCAGAAGCAATAGCATTTTATATCTAAAGAAAGAGAGATACTTTGGGGTTTGTATTTTGCAGTATGTAATCAGTCAGAAAATTACACTGACAGACTATAGTGCTTTGAAAAAGAAGAGGTAGGAGGATAAGAGTGATGCAGTCCTTCAGGTTTAAATATGGTTGAGTTGCTAATAGTGAGGTGAGTTGTCTCCCTTGACAGTGCCTAAGAATAAAGCACTTCGCATACTACATATTTATAAGGCAATGTCTTCCTGAAGCTCAATGAATAATTAATAGTGTTCATCAGGAGTCACAGTTTCTTTGAAGCATTTTTTTATCTTTCAGCTCCCTGTGCCAAATAAAGCTAAATTATGATATGAAGGGTGAGACTAAAAACCTTTGAATACTCCTCAGAAGGAGATCTGTATAATTAACAAAGACGGTAGGTAAAAAGTCCAAAACAAGATTGCTGCAAAACTTCTAAAATGTCATCCTGCCAATTGTGTAAACTTTTGGACCACCTACATATAACCTGCACAACCCCCAGGAGTGTAACTGCAACAAAATAGAATTTAAATACCCTCATATACTGTAAAGCATTCCATACAATGTGTGAAATATACATTTTTACATCTTCTTTATGATTAAAGGCAAATAAGAATACAGTAAAAGTGCTTCTTAGTCAAGCAGAAAGAAAAGGAAACTCAATAAAGTTATACACATTTATGACTTCCAACATATAGTAAAGAGTTACACAGGAAATAAATGATTAAGTAGAATGCTAAATATGCAAATAATAATTTCACAAACTGTTTGACAGCATTGCTAGTACTAAAGCAGAGTTAATTTTTTTGGATTTTTATTATGGTTAACATGTTATGTATAGCTGGAAAATGATGTGATGCTCTAGAAAACTAATAATATTAATGAAATCTGTTTTGTAAACATTCAAGAAAAAGTCTGCATTTAATATGGTCTAAAATCTACAACAAATACCTGGCAGCTCAGGCTGTATATTTTAAGCTAAAAAATCATTAATATAAGCACTATGCATGATGCCAGATTACAAGGTTTATGGGAAAAGAAGAAAAAATATCACACCAAGGCCCACATTTATGTAATTTGTTTACTGTTATGTTGAGTCTGATGCCAACAACATGGACAAAAAGAAAATTGCAAGCAACTTTTTAATTGGGGCCTTGCAGTTTGAGAAAACATTAATAACTGAAATTCATTTCAGTAGTGCTAATAAGGCTGCAAAATACATTTATAATAAATGAAGTAATTATTTTCATCATTGCAACAGTTCTTAGATGAATATGATGTGTGTCACCTTGTTGTAATCTATTATAGATAAATTGAGAATTTTTGTGAAACAATTGGTGAACACATATATCATTTTAAACTTTCCCATAATAAATGTAAATACATAAGATTTGTGTTGTTTATGTAATTCCAACAATTTAATCACAGTAATACAGACTATGCATTTACTCCAAAACACTCCCAAAAAAGGCAGTAATACGGCCTGCACAGATCAGTCTGAATGTGTAATCTTTCTATGATGAATTAGCAAGCTTTTGTAATAATTAAAATCGTTGATTAAAAGAAGGTATAATCAGGCTCTTCTTAAATGACCTTTACAAAAACACCAAAATTCCCATTGCATGGGACTGATATATATTTTATTTAAAAATCATGAAACCAGAACTCCAAAGTTACCAAAGGTATAAGGACATTAGCATTTGCAACATCAAAGGGTTTTTTTCACCTCAAAGAGAGTACACATTGTATATAAGAGTTTTCTTTATTAAAATGCATCATCCATGTTTGCTAATATATTTCATTTAAAGTATATTTATTTTATACAAGTAACTTGTCATGAGCTCCCATTACTATAGATTGCTGGTTCAGTGGAAATCTTTTACTTTTACCAGCACAACAACAATGTGTGCTGAAGACCAGGACAAGACCTTTATTTGCTAGGTGCTAATTTTACGGACTGGCTAAAAAAGGCCGCAATCACAATTATGCTTTAAAAAATCTCTTCAAGTTTCTAATTACAGGAAAACATTCATATTTGCTCAAACATATGTACACTTGAACTTACAAATATACAATCTAAAATCTGTTTTTGAAGAACAATCAAATGGGAATGATCTATCCAATGAATCTTTTAAAGAAGTCAGTTAGAGGAAAGAAATCCCTGGCATGAATATCTATGCTATAAAAAACAGTAAAACTATGAACAATAAATTATCCTAAACATGTTAGAGTAAGGTTAGGCATCCTGGTTCAGTGGTTAATGTCGCTGACTTACACATTCAGACTCCAGTGTTTGAATTCCAAACTTGTCCATTTTCTGTACAGAGTTTATCCATTTTTCTCATGTTGGTAGAAGTAAAAGTGAACGAGTTAGGATGACTGAAATGCTATGTTGGCCCAGTGTAGTCATATATGAATGAATGGGCAATGAAGTGAGTGGACACCCCATTCAGGGATCGTTTCTGTCTTACACGCAATCCTGCTGCCACTGGCCAGTTAATTCACGGGGCTAGAGCAATGGAATTAGCAAGATCTGAGAATATTATGTAATGTGTTACATTATAGCAAAATTTAACAAACACATGAATGTCTTTTTCAAATCCAAGAAATAAAATACACTGATCAGTGTTGGATAACTTGGCTCATTGTGTATAAACTAACACTCTATTCCACCCACCTGTTCATCTTCCAAACCTGCTTTATTCTGAGTAGGATTACAGGGAAGCTGGAGCCTATCTCAGCTAGCATAGGGCACAAATCAAGAACAATCCCTGAACAGGGTGCCAGTCCATCACAGGGTGAACAAACACACACGCACACACACACACATACACACACACAAAGGCCAATTTAGCATCGCCAATCCACCTAACCTGCAGGTCTTTGGACTGTGGAAGATAAAGAGAACACCCAGAGGAAACCAACATTAACACATGGAGAACATGCAAAAACTAATTTGCGACTGTGACATCAATGTCCTGTTCAGCGAAGTAAAAATACTGTACAGTAATCCCTCCTCCATCGCGGGGGTTGCGTTCCAGAGCCACCCGCGAAATAAGAAAATCCGCGAAGTAGAAACCATATGTTTATATGGTTATTTTTATATTGTCATGCTTGGGTCACAGATTTGCGCAGAAACACAGGAGGTTGTAGAGAGACAGGAACGTTATTCAAACATTGCAAACAAACATTTGTCTCTTTTTCAAAAGTTTAAACTGCTCCATGACAAGACAGAGATGACAGTTCAGTCTCACAATTAAAAGAATGCAAACATATCTTCCTCTTCAAAGGAGCAAATAAATCAATAGGGCTGTTTGCTTTTAAGTATGCGAAGCACCGCGGCACAAAGCTGTTGAAGGCGGCAGCTCACACCCCCTCCGTCAGGAGCAGAGAGAGAGAGAGACAGACAGATAAAAAAATCAATACGTGCCCTTTGAGCTTTTAAGTATGTGAAGCACCGTGCAGCATACTTAAAAGCTGCACACAGAAGGTAGCAAAGTGAAGATAATCTTTCAGCATTTTTAGACGAGCGTCCGTATCGTCTAGGTGTGCGAACAGCCCCCCTGCTCACACCCCCTACGTCAGGATCACAGATAGTCAGCGCAAGAGAGAGAGAAAGAAAAGTAAGCTGGGTAGCTTCTCAGCCATCTGCCAATAGCCTCCCTTGTATGAAATCAACTGGGCAAACCAACTGAGGAAGCATGTACCAGAAATTAAAAGACCCATTGTCCTCAAAAACCCGCGAAGCAGCGAAAAATCCGCGATATATATTTAAATATGCTTACATATAAAATCCGCGATGGAGTGAAGCCGCGAAGGGCGAAGCGCGATATAGCGAGGGATTACTGTACTAGTATTTAATGCTTGATCATTATCTGCATTTCTAAAGCATTGTGAAAAATTATTCTTACATTTCCCAGGGTTAATGCGAGGTGATAAACATATTCAAAATTACTGAATCAGAAAGATTGTGAAGCTGAGCTCAAGTATGCTATTATGAATATTGGTGTTTTCACATTTTCCTGAAGGGGAATTAATCTACTTTTTAGTCTTTGTCCAGGAATCAAAGCTGGGACATAAGGTAATACCCCAAAAGTGTTCTTTTGGGATCTGCACAGTGCTGCACAGTGAAGATATCAGTTAAATAATTTCACAATAACATTGTTCATTTGTGTCATGATTTCAAAGAATTATAAAAAAAAAAACTTTGAGATACTTGAAGTCTGCAAGAGTAGTGCAGAGGCAGCAGCATCAGCTTTGTTACTGTCCAATATCCAGAAGGCAATGCAGTTGGGATTCATCAGTCTCAGAATCTGACTGTGAGGCTTATATTTTTGACAGTTTCATCAGTTTCATTAAATAGTGCATGTATATCTTTCAAAAACATTACAGTAGTAGATATTTGCACCTGAACTATTTTAAACATAACATACCAAAATATATTTATGCCTAAGTTATCAAAGATTTGTAAAATCAAGTGATTGTTTTGCATACTGTGTGCTGCAAAGTTTGTTACCCTGTAAGGCATTCCTGCAGTTAGTTTGCTGCTACATTTACTTTAAACTTTAAATACATTGTATCAATACAATAATAAATTCAGCTTTGAATATGCAGTCATGGCTAAAAATTTCTTTCAGAAGTATTTTGTTCTGTGGGATAGAAACATAATAATTGCATTTCTAATTCATGTGTGGAAATCAAGGAGTATCTTCAGCCTCATAAAAGCCGCAGCTAGAATACAAGCACATCCCACTGTACAGTATATGTCAAGCCATTGGTTTCTCAAGTTCAGTCTTGAGGGACTTCTATGGCAGTGTTCTTTTTCTCCAACCAGTTTCACCATCAGTACATCATTCTTACTTTCAAGTGATCTCTTTGTTTGAGTTGTCCTTTTAAATTCTCTTACTCAAAAAAAAATCAGAATTTTAAATGCCTCCTATTTCTTTTGATATTTTCATTTTTATTTACCCTTTTCTCTAGAGTTCACTTCTTTAATTTAATCCAAATTCTGATAACACTGAATGGTAAAGAAGAGTATCCTGCCCAGGGTTTGTTCCTACCTTGTGCACTATGCTAGCTGGGATAGGCTCCAGATTCCCCCCACACCCCCCAACCCCTGGTCTGGATTGAGCAGTTTAGAAACTGGTTGAAGAAAAAAAACTCACAGCCGTGGAGGTTTCACAAGACTGGGTGTGAAGACTGCTGTTTTAAACAATAATCCACTATTTTGGATTGAGAAATTTTTATGTAGTTGGAGGAGAGGGAAAGATGAATAAACACAATGACATTTTTCATATGTTATATTCAAACGCTGAGCTCTAATTAAAGAATTAAAATGTCATATTTGGCTGCATTGCTGGATTGCAGTGCCAATCATCTTTACTGTATGAATCATTGAGCCTGTAAAGCACAACAAAAAAGTATAATATTGTTTAAAAAAAGACTATTTTTATTTTTAGTAGGATATGTTAAGGTATAGCTCATAACTTTTATTAGATATTTTGGAAGTAATGGAAAATTTGCAGTAGTGCTGTTAAAATATTTAAATTCATGTAACTTTTTTATATAATGCAAAAAACAAAGCAATAAAAACAGAAAAAAACTTCAAGTGCATTAAAAATATATCACTCATTGTCTACATACAGATGTACATGTATAGAATCTATTACATAAATGATTATTTCAGGTAAGCTGCTACAGCTCTGAGCACAGTAGTAATTCTACAATTAAATGGCAGTGCATAAATGTGTGAAGCTAAGGTCACTTGGAGATGAAGTAGAGGATCACAAATCCAAAGTTTTAACAGACTGCCAGGACAATTTACCTCTGCGGTTTATAGTCATTTAAAAAGTTGATCTCTTGAAATTCCCTAATGTTGATTGCATAATCCCTGTGAGTTTAAATTAAACACGCTTCATTTGACCAATGTATTGGATCTATTCTAACTTCAAATAAGTTAAATGTTGTCAGTTAAGAATATAATCATAAATAGTAATAATATTTTTTGTTAAGCCAACTGTTATGCTTATTATAACACAGCACATCCTGTGGTAAGCACTAACCCAAAGTATTTACAAATATGTTTTATGAAAATGTACATCATAAAATAACATAATAATATATATTATTATTATATATTCATGTATATTTATTATTATAATAATATATGTATTATAGAATGTTTATTTATTTACTATGCTCTCACAGTATATGTGACAATAAAGATCTCTAATCTCTAATATAATCTGGACACAGGTAATTAAATTAATCATCTTCAAACCCATTTCATTAACTGCCAGGCCACATAACCTCTTCTCCTTGTCGTTGTTCTTCTTCTTTTTCACCAATAACCCTCTGCTAGGCCTCCGCTGCTTTGATAAGTCTTCTCCATGTTTGTCTATCCTGCACATAGTCCTCCCTGGAATCCCTCTAACCTTATGTCCCTCCCCAGACAGTCCCCCTATCTAAGCTCCCTTTGACTTCCTTCTTTTGATAAACCTATTCTAGATTTTCCCAATCATTTGCCCTCGTTTTTCCTTAGCACATGTCTATGCTGTCTCAATTTAGCATCTCAAATTTTCTTTTCTTTTTTTTTTTAAAGCATTTTATTGAATTTATTAAAAGCAAATAACATTCCATACAAGCTAGTCAACTTTTACAAAACTAAGTTCACATCAAATCAATCCCTACCCATGAGAAGGAGAGCTAGGCCAATACAGTAAAACTTTTAATAGCAGGAAAAACAAGTAAATAAATACATAAATAAATAAATAAAAATAATTAAAATAAATAAGGGAAGAGAATCCACTTCCTTAATTTAAATGCTTATT
Organism: Erpetoichthys calabaricus; assembly: GCF_900747795.2. NCBI lineage: Eukaryota > Metazoa > Chordata > Cladistia > Polypteriformes > Polypteridae > Erpetoichthys > Erpetoichthys calabaricus. The sequence goes on from NC_041398.2 coordinate 108,394,476, forward strand.
CTAAAATGTTATTGATTAGATCCTACCAGGTTTTTAAAAAGTTTTGCACAGACCCTCTAAGTGCGAATTAGATTTTTTCCAATTTCAAATAATATGTAACATCAGTTACCCACTGACTTAAAAGAGGTGGGGTAGGATTCTTCCAGTTGAGCAAAATAAGCCTACATGCTAGTAGTGAAGTAAAGGCAATCACAGTTTGTTTGTCCTTCTCCACTTTAAGCCCATCTGGAAGGACACCAACCACAGCTGTTAATGGGTTAAGAGAGATTGTGGCTCCAAGGCTGTTTGAAAGGTATTTAAAGATTTTTGGTCATAATGATGTTAATTTGGTGCAGGCCCAAAATATGTGACCCAGTGAGGCTGGAACTTGATTGCAGTGTTCGCAGGTTGGATCCGTCCATCCATTTTCCAACCCGCTACATCCTAACTACAGGGTCACAGGGGTCTGCTGGAGCCAATCCCCACCAACACAGGATGCAAAGCAGGAAAAAAAACCCAGGCAGGGTGCCAGCCCACCGCAGGGCATGCACACACACCAAGCACACACATGGGCCAATTTAGAATCGCCAATGCACCTAACCTGCATGTCTTTGGACTGTGGGAGGAAACTAGAGTGCCTGGAGGAAACCCACGCAGGCACGGGGAGAACATGCAAACTCCACGCAGGGAGGACCCGGGAAGCGAACCCGGGTCTCCTAACTGCGAGACAGTAGCGCTACCCACTGTGCCCCCATGTCGCCCCAGGTTGGATCTTGCCCTGGAAACATTTTGGACAGTTTTAAATGAGACAGATGTGCTTGATAGAGGATTTTAAGTTGAATTAATCATATGCTTTGTGCATATGGAGCTAGAGTGAATTCTGTGCATCAATGCCTTCCACTTCTTTTCTGAAATGTTGAGTGAGAGATCCTATTCCCACTGTACTCTTGGATCTTTGAAAGGGAGGGACCTTAAAATGTTTTTGTGTATTACAGAAATGCTGTCTGAGTCCTCAGGACTGATAAATATTTTTTGAAGAATAGAAAAAGGTGGGAGGTTTTATTACTGATCTTTTTCACTCATGCATTTCTCTTACATTTTATTCCTCTGTCAATATTTTATTCAGACATCCAACTTTTCACTTCTTTCAAGTTTCTCTTCCTCTCCTCTCTTTTCCTTAATGTCCATGTGTCTGCTCCATACAATGCTGGCTTTATTATTGATAGACAGATATTTACCTTCAGTTTGCTTGGCATCCTTTGATCTTATACGTATTCCCTGCTAGTTCTTCCATGCTACCTTTATTCTCTCACTTATGCCCACTTCACTGCCTTGCTATTAAGTTATAAACTGATGCCAAGTATCTAAACTTCATTAACTTCTTCATGTCTAACTCTACTGCGGTGGGTTGGCACCCTGCCCAGGATTGGTTCCTGCCTTGTGCCCTGTGTTGGCTGGGATTGGCTCCAGCAGACCCCCGTGACCCTGTGTTCGGATTCAGCGGGTTGGATAATGGATGGATGGATGTTTAACTCTATCTGTATGAACAGTCTCTATCCTCTCTGTTCCAAGGTCCCCTGCCACTCAAACACCATTCTCTGAAATTCTTTACATGACTCTGCCATGATCACGGGGTCATCAACAAAACAAGCCACATAACTGGTAATTGCTAAATAATTTAAATGTGTTTGCAGCATTTTCAGCTAAAACACCATTTTTTGCAAAATGAAAACAGGCAAAAAGGAGCAGGAATCCATTGATCAATGTATCTAAGATAATGCAAGAAAAGTAATTAATTTTGCTGGTATTTCATTTAAATGAATAATTCAAATTAGTCCAATTTCTCCTGTGAATTGATATGAAGGAATATTTCTCACATATTCAGCCTTCCATAGGATATTATTACTATAACAGTGGTCATCTTTTCTGTATTCTGTCTCGAAAAATGCACCAATTATGATTTTATTAAAATAATACATATTTACTTTGCTTTTTTTCATACTTGCTAGATGTATCTTCATAATAGCACAACTGCTCTGCCCACTCATGTTAACAGTAATGTTACAAACAGTGTTGGAAATTTAAATTTAGCAGAGTTTTTAGGTATCTTATGGAAAAATATGTTTTTTCTAAAGCCTGAACGTACCATGCATGATTCTAAAATTGTTACAATGTATACAAATACAGTATGTAGAATATAAAAGCTGATTTTAAAAAAGCATTTCCAATGTCTAGTATGCTTGGGTTTGTCCCACACTTGTCTTCCTCCAAATTAGTATTGCACCCAACATTTAACAGGTCACCTTGTGGATGGCTTTTCCGGGGCTGACACTCACAAAGCTATGTGGCTCACCTGGCCATCAGGCTTTTCCTGTTAATTTTATTTCTAGCATCTGGTTCCAGGACCAGGCTCCTGTATCTCTATCTAAAGAGAGATTTAATTGGAACTATCTTGAGAGTTATTTGTGAGGTGATCTTTGTCTGGAATTACCCAGACAAAATAGCTGTAAGGATCTTAGTGGCCAACAAACCCTCATGTTAAACTTCTAAACCTAGGAGGAGTATGTAGTTTGGATGACCCCTGTGTACCTCAGACGTGATCCACGAGAGGAAGACCTAGTTACAGACCCAGAAGGGATTATATCTCTCTACTGGCCTGGAATTATCAAGGAATTATCCAGGGATAGCAGGAAGAAGTTGCTAGGTCCATGCATCCCTGTGATCCTTACCAAGAATAGAGGAGTGGATATATCTGAATATTCAAAAAGTAAAAAATAAAAATAAATAAAAATATAGTACCCCTAGGGATGTAAGATGTATATACAAAGATTATTGTGTTAAGATGAAAATCTTTCAATTAGCACAATGATACAGTATGTGTAGAAAACATTCATTTGCGCCCAAGTCTAGGTTCAAACATAATCATTAGCATACATTTCAGATCAAAGTCCAATCTTTATAATAAAATAGGCGCTATGACTCCAAAGAGGAAATTGTTGTTAAGAGAAACATGGAGTAAAACAATGTTAGCCAATTGAAGCTATTAGATTAAACAAAGGCTGCACATGGAATTAAGAGTTAAATTGATTTTGTGAAGAGAACTGAAGTGATGACAAATTGTGAATCCATTTGGTCCATCTTATTGAATACCTTTAAAGTTTAATTATGTTTTTGTTTTTAAATCTATTGATTGACTGGATTAGAATGTTTAAATTGATCAAATTATCCCTCTGTATGATCTTGTCTGCAAAGAAAACTGATTGCACATAAACCCAGTATGCAGTTGTGCAATAGAGAAGCTATGCTGGCACTGTTTTTTGGGCTCTTTTCATATTTATTTTGTTAGGATTCATTAAAAATATACAATGTTAAATATTGCACTGTTTTAAGTTTTTTTTTTTTAATAATACTTAATTTAGTTACTTCATTGATGATTTAAATATAATCTATTACTTGGTGGGCAAGCCCATTGGAGTGGATCATCATTTATTTTACTTTACATATACTGAGTTAGACTTTTCTTTAAAGTAACAGCAGTATAAAAGCATGAAGTTCACTGAAAATTTTATGTTAAGAAAACAATACTAGACCACCAAGAGTGAAGGATGAGATAAAAGAATGCTCTGCTTAGAGCATAAACAAAAGAATAACATGTGTCTGCTGTCTAAGAATGACACTCTGAATTTTAAGAGAATAAAAGACAGGTTAGACAAAATGGTTCTTCTTGGCAGAGAGGTCTGCAAAGCACCATGCAGTGATGATTGTATGAATTATTTGTCAGACTGTAGGCTTATTTTGAGGGCTGAGAGAGTATAGTAGTTAACAGAATTAAAGTGCAATAAAATAATCTTGTAACAGTTAGTCAAGCCAACAAGAATAGGATACAGCAGTAATCAGCTTTCATATTTTAACAACAGCCACTTGAGTCTCTTTCTGCTTGAAATTCACTATGTATTGCTGTTATTTATTATAGCAGTACCCCACTAAAATGGAATACTGTAAAATCTATTACACAACCTGGCTACAGTACCGTTTGCAAATGATTGTGGGACTGCAGCAGAGTTTTGAAAGGAGCCATCTAAACTGACAGTTTCCAAAGATAAAATACTGTTTTTGATTCATTTCACATAAAAACACACAGAGTCATTCTCAAGCAATATTAATGGAGAGTTAACAATAATCTTCATTACTGTGCCCCATTAAGATGCAAATAAACAAATGTGTGCTACATTTTTTCTTTTTTTAACATGTACTAATTTATATATGTAATATGCCCAAAATTAATTTTCTTGTGAAACTGTCTTTTCCATACAGGATATATACATTAAGATGCATAGCGTTTTACATCACTCGGACAGGGAGCTATCTCAAGAAAGGATATCATCATCTATCCATTCCTGTTATTTCAAGGCAGGATCACAAAGATCCAGACTCTACCCGGCTGGCACAAGGAAAACACACCCCTACACACTTCAGTCACCATAGGTCTTAGCGAACAGAATGGAAAGGGGGAAATAGGAGTATGAGGAGAAAAAAAATCATAAAACACACAAAGAAAATGTGTAAAGTCTACACAGACAACAAAAAAGCCTGGACTTGAAGAACTCATTATATAGTATAATACTATACAGTAAGTGTAATGTATTACACTGTGATTGATTACAATCCAATCCTCAATAAAAACATAAATGAAAATAAGGACAGAGAGGGAAGTATGCAACGTTCTGCTGTGCATTTGAGTCTGTTCACTATTCTGTTCATTTTTTCTCCTCTCTACAGTTCTTTCTGGGTCTAGCATAGCTTTTTACAATATTGTAAGATTTGCCAAGATTTAATTTGTAGGCTTCAATAAGCAATGCTGTCAAATAGGACTGGTAAGTGCACTTCATATAAATATATTTTAGTTTTTTGTACATTACACATTGCTTTGTGAACATCCTTTAGCAAGAGATGATTCAAACTTAGTTATTAAAATGAATTACACTGATCTTAAGCTCAATCAAAACAAATGCAGAAAATATTGATTTAGAAAGATATATTGCACTTCCAAATCAACATGAAATAATGGTGGAAGGTATTTAAATTGAGTGCAGTTTTAAGGTGCACATTTGTCATGTTCAGCATTGATATTTGCAAAAACAAATATTTTTGATTTTGCAGATGGTATTATTGTCACCCTTGACCAAGCAAAACCTGAACCTTCTTGTATTATCTAAAATCTACAAAGTAATTTGCAGACATATTTTTAATATAATTATATTTAATTTTTAAAAAGCAGAGGATTACAAGGACATACTACTCAAACAAATAACAATATAGCAGATACACTAATTTGCTTCAAAAGCATTACCGAGAAAATAAAAAAATATGAATTACAAAATAAATCAAGATTGAAGACTTTGAAAAATTGAAATTGAGATTGAAAAAATTTTTAAAGGCATTGCACATACATTCTTGGCTCAGTGGCTTATAAAAAAATAAAATGTTTTAACTACCAACATCCTGGCATAAATCAGTGATTGCCATTTTAGATACTTTTCACAAAGACAACAGTCTTCCAAGGCATTCTACCAGAAAGGCTTTTATGAGAGAATTACATGCCCCAAAGCCTATAGTGCACATATGTTGAGGATTGTCTTGTGAAAAGCCTAAATTACTCATATTTATACTTGGGTTCTTCACTTGATTTTACATTTCATTAGCATGTAATGCTGCAACAGACCAGAAATGCCATAATTTCACAATACCTTCCACAAGATACTGCATAGTCATTAGCTTTTTTCAAGTCCACAAAACACATTTAGAAGGTGCTATAATTGCAAACTCCCTTGATGCCTAAGATGTCTTTGTGAAGACAAAGACTAGGTCCAGTCTTATATATCCAAGACAGGATCTGCGTTTTCCTTCTGAATCTAAGATTCCACTGTACGCTAAGTCCAGGAATATTATATTGTAACATTTTTGAACTATTTTGAGACCCTCCCCAACGGGGCCACACACCGAAATGCAATTGACGCATCTGTCGAGGACTGCTTGTCCATCGCTTGGGCAACCGCAGGTTTACAATGCCACAGAGGCAACAGCAAGCTCACCGCCTCCTCGCCCAACGTGTGTGTCACCAAATGGGTGATGTGGGGAACACTATTAACTTGTCAACTGACCTGGCCCCAGCCCTGCCCGTTTGTTGTGTCTTTGTGTAGTAGAGTTGTAGCTCCTGCTGCAGTAAATAACATTGCTGTTCCTGTTTCAAGTTGAAAAAAGCTGATTTTCCTGAAATCCTTAGACTCAGCCTCGTCTTTTGGCAGCAAGGCAAATGTCACAATATGGACTGACACTTTCATTAACTGGGCAGCTTACATCAGTGTTGGTGGTTATAAACATGTACTGAGATTGCCTCCACAATAGGCACTAACCCTGCAGTGGGTTGGCACCCTGCCCGGAATTGGTTCCTGCCTTGTGCCCTGTGTTGGCTGGGATTGGCTCCAGCAGACCCCCGTGACCCTGTGTTCGGATTCAGCGGGTTGGAAAATGGATGGATGGATAGGCACTAACCACTTTTTGGCCATTGCTCTTTGCCTCTTATAGTGAGGTCTTGGACAGGTCCACATAAAGGCCACTTAAATCTTTATATGTAAGCAGAAGAAAGTAGTCCAAAATTTTGCTGGAAGCCAATGTAAAGACTTAAGAACAGGAGTTATGTTGTTGTACTTCTCATCACTAGTAATAATTTTGTAGCAACATTTTAAATTAACAGAAATCCACAAAGTGAGCAATTGAACAGTCTAGGAATAATGCATTGTTATAGTCAATTAAGATACAAATGAATGAATTAACTTCTCTGTATCCTACATTCTTAGTAATCATTTCAATTTTCCAAAACTTTTAGCTAGAAAATTCAGTTATTTGTGATAAAAGATGGACTTACGGCAAAGTTAACACTTAAATTGTATGCTGATTCAGTAAAATGAATATTTAAGCCTACTGAGTTAAAAAGTCACAGATTTTAATGCTGTATATATCATTCTCACTAACTAATACCATTACATTCTTTTTGTTTGCATTCAGAGACAAGTAGTTATCAGTCATCCAATAAATTAAATCATCAACAGAATTAAATAGAGGCGCAATAGCAATATTGTGTCAAGAAAAGATATAGTAGGGAATCATCTACATATGTGACAGCAGATATCATATTTTCTAATTGTTTCTCTCAGGGATAGCTTTAAATATAAAGATATAATGGTCCAAATATTAAGCCTTGAGGGATGCCATATCTAAATTCAAACAATAAATTCAGAGTACTGTCATAACATTTCATACATACCGGAATTATTTTGATAAGTATAAACCAAACCTCACAAGAAGCACTGCATGCACAAAATTCTCACTTGATTTTCAGGGATGTTTAATAGAAAAAAGTGTTCAATTGTTTCAAAGACTGCATTTAACATCTAACCTTACAATGAGTGTAAAATTTCCTTCATCATGTCATGTATATCCTGAGTTAATGCTGTTTCTGTAAGGTGAGTTATGAAATAGAAAAGCGAGGGAGAGAGTGACAATGCATGCACATCCATTTATTTACAATGATTAAGATTAAAAAGATAGTAAACACAATAGACAGTGTATATAATATTATAGCAGCTGGCAGACAGCTCATCACAGGCAGTCCAGTAATGCATCTCTCTGCAAGTGTTTAACTGGTAAGGAAGAGGACACCATCTTTTGACAAATCTCAAGAGGATATGAGAAAGAGAGCTGCGAATTTCATTGGAAATTAGTAAATAGATCCATTCAGTGCCTGCCTTGGTCACAGCGATACTGAAAGTTATGTGTCTGGACAGCAGAAAGTGACAGTGAATGCTGATACTGCAGTACTTTTTCCTTTTTTACCCATGTTATTGGTAGTATTTCCCATGGAAAGTAATCAGTCTTATAAGACTATTAGAGTATATAGTTGCTGTTTATTATTTTTCAAAAACCCAGCCTGTTATTAGTCTGAACAATGGTTGATCAATAATTCAGTGTAGGTCTCAGTGCCTACATCTCAGTATTCTCTACAATATGCTCAAATATGAATTCAGAAAAGCTGTTAAAGCGTTGTAACCTTCAAATAGTATGCTTCAGATTTCCATGCTCTTAAATAAGTAGAGTTGTAGTGCTGGTCTGTGGCAAGTTACCACTATAGTAAACTGGCTCATTGAACACAACTACCTTAATGTGTATGATGAACTGGAAATGTGTCATATGTATCAAAAAGACTGTCTGTACTTCATGATGCATATCCATATATGATGCAGTTTTTCTACTGAAGATACAATACAATACAATACAGTTTATTTTTGTATAGCCCAAAATCACACAGGAAGTGCCGCAATGGGCTTTAACAGGCCCTGCCTCTTGACAGCCCCCCAGCCTTGACTCTCTATGAAGACAAGGAAAAACTCCCAAAAAAAACCTTGTATGGAAAAAATGGAAGAAACCTTGGGAAAGGCAGTTCAAAGAGAGACCCCTTTCCAGGTAGGTTGGGCATGCAGTGGGTGTCAAAAGAAGGGGGTCAATACAATACAATGCAGTTCACAGAACAGAGCAATTCCTCAATATAGTAAGAAATAAAAAATATAAATTTTAGAAGTACAGAGCAGAATTTAACAGTAGATGATATATCCCATGATAAGATTTGGATTTGTGTAGAGTCCTGGAGACCTCATCCTTCAAGCTGCCTCCCCCATTTGGCCATTCCACGGCTGAAACAGTGCTGGGCCAGCCAATCCGATGAAAGGACCTCTCTTTCCCACGATTCCTGCGATCCTCCATCTGGGATGACTTTTCCTTAGGCAGGCAAAACAACTTGGCAGGTGGGCCATGGCACCAAGTGCCACATTTGAGTACCGAGAAGAAAAACAGAATAAGTGAGGGTTAGTATACAATTATAACTGTCATGTTACTTATGTTTAAGTGCTAATGACTAACAACAGAGATGCAGTCTGTACAGTAATCAGCAGCTCTAGTCAGGATATGCTAAACTGAAGTAGTGTGTCTTCAGCCGGGATTTAAAAGCTGAGACCGAAGGGGCATCTCTTATAGTAGCAGGCAGACCATTCCACAGTTTAGGGGCCCTGTAACTAAAAGCTCGACCTCCCACTGTTATTTTATTAATCCTTGGGATAGACATAAGGTAAGATTTCAGTGTATATCCAACACTGGAGCACTGAATACTATGGGGTGTGCTGCACACAAAGTGCTGTGATTGGCTTTGACCACTTGTGACTAGGTATAGTAGTAAAAGGATTAACTTTGTTTATGGATATATACTATAGGTGCTCCTTTTTGTTATGGAAAGGTATACACAAACATGAGATAGTTAAAATTCCAACATTCTTTGTGATGTCTTGTATAAATGTTTACTGTAAACTTATTCTTATTCTCTCAAAGAATTATTTTTTTAACAGGTATTTTGATGTAGTTACATATTCTATTCATATTTTATCATTTATATTCTTCCAGAAATTAAGTGGTAGTTTATACAACACACTTATAGCAACTACTATTACATAATGAAGGGTAATATTTTAACAGCTTATTGTTAATTTTTGGCACATTTATTGTAAATCTTAATTAAATTAAACCCAATATAATAATGTACAAAACGCCAAATTTTACCATCTCATTTACTAGAAGTGATGCATTTATGTCAAGTTGGTAGTTTATTATTTTCAGCAGGATTTATATAGATAGATAGATAGATAGATAGATAGATAGATAGATAGATAGATAGATAGATAGATAGATAGATAGATAGATAGATAGATAGATAGATAGATAGATAGATAGATAGGCAAAATCATAACTGGACATTTTGTATGTATTTCATTTTTTGAACATGGATAGCTTTTTTCAGATGTTTTCTGACCGTTGCTTCTTGTGTCTTTGTATAAAGTCATTTTTCTTGCAAAGTATTAAGAAGTAACATGAAATCTACTGGAATGTCACTTGAATTCAGACTGTTTGGTAGAATACCAGGTAGTGTCAGTGCCATAAGTGAAACAGAAATCTTCAAAAGGGTGCAAAATTAAAAAAAAACCTGAAAATTAAACTAAATAAACATTTTTAAAAATGTCAACAGCTTACCATACTGTATGTACATGTGTCAGCTTTCAATCATTCTTATAGTAACTATACTCTCAAAACTCTTTTTGCTTTTCATAGCATCTGTTGTGGCTCTTTGCTGATTTTACGCTAGATTTAATTTGCCTTAGGTCAAAATGCATATCTACATCCTCTGTTTTAAAAATAACATTTAAAGAAGTAAAGATTTAGAAGCATCTTTCCTAATATAAGAAAAACATTTATACAATCTTCTACTGCAATCGTTAAAACCCACGAGTAATTTATTGGTAAGCTTCCACTACTGTATATGAGGACGTTTCTTTGTCCGTTCATTTTTTGGATGACTCTTTAGTTTAGGTACTGAAAATGCATCTATTACAAATTTACACTTATGTAATGAGACCTTAACAAACACTTCTTTCTACAAAGCATCAGCAAAGTGTTTCTTCATCTCTGCAATGTGACCTACTAACAAAAAAAGATTTTGGAGTGGTCTGAGGTGGCCTGAGACGGACTTCTCTTGATATTACATATTTAGTATAAGACCTGTGAATCCTTCATATTAACCAGTCATTTTACCATTATGTCGGTATGTAATGCTGCATAAAGATGAGTAACCTACCTATCGATATTTTAGAAGTGATATAAAGACCCAAAGATGTCTTTGTTAAGGTATTGTTACATAAAAGTAAATGAGTAATAGGTGCATTTATGCAGTACCTAAAGTGTTCTGTTTTTGAAACCCATTTTTTGATATTAAAAAAAGATATCAGATTGATGCAAGGACTTGAGAAGTCACCAAACTATGAAACACACACACATTCACTTATAAACACACACACACACAGTTTAATATTGTCCGTTGAAGTAACATGCATGTATTTGTCTCTGTTCATTTCAAAATTCTGCCGTGGACTTTTAAGGGATGTAGCTACTTACTTTGAGTTTAAGTACATACGATAGGGAGAAAATTACATTCTGTTCAAGGCATCTCTTTGTGTGAAATTTCTACATTTTGGTAACATCCATCCATCCATTTTCCAACCTGCTGAATCCGAACACAGGGTCACAGGGGTCTGCTGGAGCCAATCCCAGCCAACACAGGTCAGGAACCAATCCCGGGCAGGGTGCCAACCCACTGCAGGACACACACAAACACACCCACACACCAAGCACACACAAGGGCCAATTTAGAATCGCCAATCCACCTAACCAGCATGTCTTTGGACTGTGGGAGGAAACCGGAGCGCCTGGAGGAAACCCATGCAGACACGGGGAGAACATGCAAACTCCACGCAGGGAGGACCCGGGAAGCGAACCCAGGTCTCCTAACTGCGAGGCAGCAGCGCTACCACTGCGCCACCGTGTCGCCCTTTTGGTAACACCTGTTTATATATTTAAGTTAACAATCTTACAGTAAATATAGTTTTAAAGAATTCAATATATGATATATAATAGCCTGCAGCTAAGTAAATTCATATTTTTAACACATATTCTTTTTTTCATGATTTTGCAAGTGATCAGAATGTCTGCTAAGTCTTTTATTATATTTTATTATGCAATCAACCAGATTTAATATTATATTAACCAATGTAATAATAAAACTATTGCTGAATTTTAATATACAGAGCTATTTTTTACAGAGAAAGCCCACTCTTCACTTCTGTTCCAGCCTAGTCACTGTGTGGATGTTTTCCAGTGTCTCTTTAGGTTGTTTCTAGAGACTGTGGATTCCTGGTATATCTCAAAGACATCTCTATCGTAATTGGTAATTCTATATTGATCCTGCATATTACTAAGCTAATCTACTGGATAGATTTCCTCCCCATTTTCAATTTCTGCTTTGTGCCCAATGCTGATGGAATGCTGCCACACAAACTTCAAAATGATCAAAATGAGTTCTGAAGAAAGTCAAATAGAATTAATGAATGCTTATAAAGATACTAATGGCACACTAAAGTAATCTGCACACAAGTTTTAGAATTCAATAAAAATATGAATAGGTAATTACATGACAATCAAATCTGTGTACATTTGTTTACTACCTCACAAAATCCCAACCCTCTTACCAGTGCATATTTGCTATTGTTTAGGACGTATTAATGTCCCTTATTAGTAGTACTTTGTTTCAGCCTGGACAGCCTCATTTCTCCAATGGTCATACATTTATTCTCTCTAATGAATCTTTATAGTGTTTTCCCCATCATCTGGCACTGTTAAGCAGAGCTGGGGGGTAGGTCGGTACAATATTAGCATTACTGTAATCTCATTACATTTCACAGAAACAAAGTAGTGTAATGTGTCACAATTTGAGTTCTTCTTCTGATGTAAGTAGAATTATGTTACTTGTGTTACACATGTGTTTTCAAACAAATAATATGTGAATTATATAAATCTTATGAAGGGCAGGCACTCCAGTTCACATAATGTTCAAGGTGGTGAGTGTGGCTATCTGATCATCTGCACCAGAGATGTGTATTATTTTTCATTATTTTATTAAGTTTCACTTTGTGTTTATTAAAAAAAAATTTAAAATTAAGTTTTATTTTGAAAAATAACAACTTTTCAGTTTTACAATGAAATGAAAGAGAAGTGAGAGTTTAATTCTAGCTTAAGGAGAACAGAGCAAAGTAAACCATTAATTGTTGTGTTCCTTGTGGATCACAATCTCTTGATCAAGGAACCCATAAGGACTTTGATTTGCATAGGCCAAAAAAGTATTTGACATCTAATCAAATGAAAATGCTATAGTTGTCACGAATTCAGAATTTGTAGTGCCATAATCCAACATACATTTTTATTTTGTTGTCACATCTCAACTTTCCCACAAAAGTGGAGAATTCTATGCATAAGTAACTTATCTTAAGCTGTTTTTAATTGTTATTGAATACTGTACACAACACAGGCTTACATAAAAATAGATACAGAATTAATAGATAGAGAAAGTCTTTATATGTAGTATCGTATTCTAAGTCTCTAATGATAAGTACAGTAGAACCTTTGGTCACGAACATTTCCAAACACATACAAATCGGGTTACGATCAAATAGTTTGCCAAAATTTTGCATCTGTTCATGACCTACACGCTCTGGTGGCGATCAAATACACTGGCGGCCAGTTTCCCTACGCACGTTCGTATGCGCCAATGATTTCCCATTCTCCGTTTCCCATTTTCTTTTGTTTGCGTATACAGGGCCTAACAAAGCAGCTGATGTTGCAAAAGGAGTTATAATGTTAACCAAGCAGAGGCCTCAAGTGCTGGAAGAGGTGGAAAAACTGTAGCTAGTGTGGTTGAACGAGAAGCAACTTGCAGGGGACAACATAAGTAAGTCAATCATATGCAAGAAAGCCAGGAAGATTCATGGTGTTTTGCTGAAAAAAAAAACCTTCTTCGAGTGGCAAAGGTGAGGAGCCAGTAGAGGATGGTTTGAAAAGTTTTACAAGAGAAGTGGCATTTCATTTTTTTTCCCTGTGCTTAAAACTCATAAAAAAAGTGTTTACAGCGAGCGGTTCATAAGGGTCTAGCGCGAACTCTGTTGTTCAAGGTTTTCTGTGTTATTCAATGTTTTTACATTTAGTTTACTATTACACTGTGCATTCTATGGTATAATTAACTATTTTTGTGCTTAAAAAAATATATATTTACATACAGTTCGTATGGTCTGGAACGGATTAATTGTATTTACATACAATCTTATGGGGAAATTATGTTCGGGTCGCGTCAAGAGTTTTGGAACGAATTACAGTCGTGACAAGAGGTACCACTGTACAATGAAAAGGTCAGATGGCATGGAGAACAGAAAAATATGTAAAACGTCAAGTCAAGGCAGGGGAAAAAAAAAAAACTTCACGGGTTCCAAGGCCAAAAGACCACCCAGCTCCCACTGGGCATTCTACCTAACATAAATGTCTTAAGTTGTTCCTCATTGCTTCCAGGCTTCATCCCAGAAGATTCAGTGCAATAGGTCTCATGAACAGTTAGGACAACCGCCTTCATTGAAGTACAAGTGGCTGACACACACCTTACACCCCTCGATCTCATGGTAGTGGCATAGAATACCATCACAGAAATACCGTAAAAGAAAGCAGAGAAAAGTACAGATTAATAATGATTGCAAATCTGTGTTGAATATGATAGTTCTGCGCATGCATAGTCTTTTAGAAATACAACTAAAAGGTAGCTATGAAAAGGCCAAATAATTTTTTTTTTTTTAATGATCCAAAGTATTAGCCTGGCATTTCTTTATTTGTAAAGTACTCCATATGTTTGGTGCATAACAGCAAAAGACTGTCTTACCACTTCTTTTTTGTTTAACTCTTGGAAAAAATAAGCAGACCACAATTAGAATATCTAAAGTTACGACTTGAAATGTATGGGGACAGGGATTCCAATATATAGGAAGGAGAATGATTATGTAAAGCTTTACATACCAGTAGTGTCATTTTAAAGTCAATTCTTAAGGACACAAGTAAGCAATGTAACAATGCTAAAACTGGTAAGATGTGCTGTAATTGACTTTTTCTGGTTAAAATTCTAAAAGCTACATTCTAAACTAATTGCAACATATTGGTGTTTTTCTTGGGTAGTTCAGTTAGGCGTGCATTGCAGTAATCTAGCTAACTAAAATCAAATGTGTAGATTAATTTCTCAGCATCTTGCAGTGTTAGAAGAATAACTTTTGCAATTTTCCTTAAATGGATAAATGCAGTCCTAGTAATCTGGGTAATGTAAGATTGAAATTTTAGGTCAGTGTCCACGATTACACCAAGAATTCTTTACTTCCACCTTGACTTTTAATGCCAGGGGATCAAGTTCATTTCTAAGGTCTGCACTATTTCCATTTTTACCAAACAATAAGATTTTTTTACCTTTATGTAGCTTGAGAAAATTATTACTCATCTATTCAGTAGTACAAGTAAGAAACTGGGTCAGAGAGCCCAGCACATCAGGGTTATCAGGAGCTACAAATAAGTAAAGTCATGTGTGAACTGCATAACTACAGTAGTTCAATTTGTTTTTTGAGATAGGCTGGTCTAATGGGAGCATGCAGATTGAAAAAATCAGTGGATTCAGAATAGATCCTGATAGTGTCAAGAGCACTGGTACATGACAGCCACGGAGACATGACACCATGTTGCAATTTAAACACTGCAGGTAGCTGGACCTACCCAAACAATAAGTGCTGTCTTCCGCTGATTACAACACTAGCATAATTTTACTGTGTACTGTCTCCATGTTTGTAAATGTTAAAGTGGTTAAGTCTCTTTTATTTTAAAAATATAATATGCATTTTTTATTAAGAATACTTTATGTGACCTAGAGGCCTGTACTTGTTGGTTCATATGTTTAAAATGGCACAGGGATAATATAAGCCATGTAGTTTAACTGCTAAATTCACATTCAGTGTTATTGGTCATTTCCTTCCTATTTAAATAGTATATGGACATTTGGGTGTCATTCTTATACTTTCCAGTTGGTACATATTTGCATGCATTTAGAGAGTATTGTAAAAGTGAAGTTAATAATTTGATTACTTTTTCCAGGAAGCAATGAGTAACACAATCCTGTTACAGTATAAAAGGAGCAATTTGTAATATATTACTTTCATTGAGGAAGTACCCTATGTCTGCTTATAAGTATATTAAGGTCATCTGCAGATTTTTTTTATTTAAAAGTAATTTGAACATCACACTTTGCTGAAAACAAAATGTCCTTGCCTGTCATTTTCTCCAAATAAACAATTTTTACTTAAATTTGAAGATAGATGTCGCTACTAGTTACAGTACCACACATTTCCACACTGGTATTTACAGGCATAACTCACTAATTTGAATACACCCATTACTTTTGGTATGACCCTCTTATAATGTATTTTCCTATACTTAAAGCCCAGGTAAGTTGTGCATACTGCTACTTACAGCTACATTGTGCATTAGATGCAACTACAGTATTATTATGCTGGATTTGGATCAAAAAACACCATTCCTTTCTGATTCATTTTTCTAATTTATTTCCACAGAAAAAAGAGAAAGCTTCAATCATTAAGAAAAACAACGCTTATGCTGTGGCTGTTGCAAACTATGCACCAAATATTACAAAGGACTCAGTATTGCCTACCATCTCTAAAAGTGCCACTGCAGATCCAAACAAAGCAAAGCCAGATGCGAAACCACAGGAAGCCAAGAAGACATTCAACAGCGTAAGCAAAATTGACAGGATGTCCAGAATAATGTTCCCTGTTTTATTTGGAACCTTTAATTTGGTGTACTGGGCTACATATTTAAACAGGGAACCAGTCATAAAAGGATTAGTGCCATCCAAATAGGTGATCAGATATACTGTATGAGAATTCTAAATATAGGACTGATGAAATGCCAAATACAACAAATAACTGCTAATATATGTGCTTTTGGTAAGTCTGTAAAAGGCAGCCAAGCACGAGTACAAATGTTTTCTTAATGCTTCATTGTCACTATTTAAATATTGTTAGAATACAGTATTTGTTTTCTTAAACTTGGTATTTCATTTTCTTGTTGTTAAAATGTTTGGAAGTATTCATTTCTTGCCATTTTTGATATTTCATTTTTCCCATATTTTTAGAATACAAATGATTCGCTGTTACATTTAAAGCCACATGTAGCTGCACTATACACTATGCCAGTTTCTCTGCTTTTTGTCTGTGTTTGTCAGCAACAGTTGTACTATGTTGATTTTTGTCTTCAGCTAGTGAATTTTTTGAGGACCAAAATACCTGCAAGTGCTTAAATCTGAAGGATACTTAAAATTGATCCTTTTTTCTATTTAGTTTTTCACCAAATAATTATGGAATTTTGAAATCCATTTTTTAAATCTATTTCATAGATATTTACGACTTTAAGCAACTACTCTGTCTCAGCTAAAAGATGTGTTTCATAAATAATTTGAAATAGGGTTACTGAATTAGAATGTCACATTTGAAAATTGAAGTAATGATGACCTCAAACAAGTTCAACATGTAACTTTCAAAGAAAAGTTTATTTTTTTTGTGATTTTCACAACAAATTAATTGGCCATAATTTTAGCTCTGACTGCTCCCTGCAGTGAACATCTCGAAGGGTTTTTATTTATGTGTGTATGTCTGTGTGTTTTTATGTATTTATTTATACATCAGATCATCTCAAAAATGATAACCATTCACTGAATATTGTAAAAAAAATGCATTTTGATTCATTGACAAGTTATCAAAAACATTTCTAAAGAGCACTGCCTCTCTATTTTATTGGGCAGGTAGCTATGCTGATGTAAAATGATTCTGACCCAATATACTTGATATCCATAAAGATGATTTACTGTTAAAATAGAGTTTGTCATTTTCATATGCAAGTAAAAGTTTAGTATTGTCAGCTAATTCTTGACTCATTCATTTTTTTTCTCAAATGATATAATAACCACTTGTAAATTCATTATTGTGACTCATAAACTATTGTAAATGTACAGTAAATGATACATTATTATTTAGAATAGAACTAATAGAAATAATTATTGTTCAAAAATTCACTGAATTAATTATTATTAATTTTAAGTGCACATCTTTGCATCAAACAGCAGCCAGGGATGACTTTAAGATATTTCTTAAATACCCCATTTATATTAAATAAAAATGTTTTTATTGCTTTCTTGATTCGTCTCACTGAGTGACAATTTTTTGAGAAAAAAATTAATTTTATACATACATTAGCAGTTGTTAGTTGATATGAATACAGAAAGATCTTTGTTATAAAAATTTTTATTGTAAGTAAATATAAAGTTTAGTGCAAATTGTTACAGTAGTGTACAGTAAAAACTTAAATAATACTTTCTAAGGTGTGGTGCACAATATTGCAATCTCCTTATGATGTAAAGAAAAGTGTTTCTTTAAAGTATTTAAATTGTACGTTCTGGAATTTAAAGAGGGAAATCATATGTTGGATTCTCTGTTTTGCCCCAACTTGCTTTTATTATTATTATTATTATTTGGTTTGTTGTAATATTCTAGTGTCCTGCATGTGATAATGGTGTCAAAGTCACAAATTTAATTTCAACAGAAGACAGAATTATACAAGCACCTTGTCCTTGCATTCAGGGAAGTATTCAGGTCTATATACAGGAAAATCTCTTTTTGACTTTGGCGTCTTTTAACCGTTTGGATTAAAAACATGGGGGAAATGCACTTTAAGATAACCCATTGAAGTACTTTGATCATAAAGTCGGTCTCTTCCAGTTCACACAAAGGTTTGTGCAATAGTTGGGTATGCAGAATATGATAAGCAATAAAACGTACTAAGGTTGGACTGTATGCTTGCCCTTTAAAATATCAAATAAAAAATACATGGTTTTGCCATTACATCCCAAAAAAGGCAATTTATTTTCTAATTTGGTTTCGTTTGATATTCTTGTGTGCATATAGAGTATGCACAGTCCATTCTGAGTATGTAATCCAAAATTTTAATTTCAGCAATTCTACAAATGTAATGCTCTTGTTATAATTTCCTTATCATTCCCAACATCACTCTGTTTTTTGTATTATTTTAATATGTGGCCATAACTCCATTTCAGTATTTTAAGAGATATTTATGCCCCCAAATATTGCCTTTTAATTTGAATGAAAAAAAAAGCCCAGCACTCCTTCAACAGCTGCAGTTAGCTGAAGGTTTGCACGGGTACATTATATCATTTTTGTCATTTTTAGTAGAAAATTATGTTTATTGTTGATCTGGGCAACAAATAGGAATGACACATTGTTTTGCTTGAACTATTGCATTACATAAGACACACCATCTTTTCTTACAGTAGCATTATGCAATGTGAAATATTAAATGGACTTGAACTTAATCTGATTTCAAATCAATTTTCTTTTTATAATATTCTCAACTTCAACCTAGAGTAATGTGTTTTATAGAGTGCTCAGATAACGTAAATCCAGTAAAGCAAAACAATTGATGAAAACATAGAATAATGGCGTTGATAATATCTGAATAACTGTATGTATGTTACTAGAGGAAGAATTACTATTTAAAATTCTAACATTTAATTAATTTTCTACCAAAGCGAGTCTTCCACATGTATAGTATTCATTAAAAGATTAAAATAAGATCCAGTTAAACCAAACAATACGAGTAAATATTTCATTCAATGTCGAAAATAGTTTTTCTGTCATTTATTGCAGAATCAAATTATAACAGCACCCCTTGCCCAATACTATTCAAGAATACACAATTAACTAATTAAGTAATATTATTTATACATTATTTAAATATAAAAAAAAAAAAAAAAACACAGCCCAGTGGATACCATGGCTGCTACCCTGTTCTTGGACCAGGGATCATTTCCACGCCTGGACACAGTCCATGTGGGTTTGCACATTGTCGCTGTGTCCTTTTAGGTGTGTTTTATTTTCCTGGCACTACAGTTTACCATCCCTTCTAAAATATCCATCCATCCATCCATCCTCTTTCGCTTATCCGAGGTCGGGTCGCGGGGGCAGCAGCTTGAGCAGAGATGCCCAGACTTCCCTCTCTCCGGCCACTTCTTCTAGCTCTTCCGGGAGAATCCCAAGGCGTTCCCAGGCCAGCCGGGAGACATAGTCCCTCCAGCGTGTCCTGGGTCTTCCCCGGGGCCTCCTCCCGGTTGGACGTGCCCGGAACACCTCACTAGGGAGGCGTCCAGGAGGCATCCTGATCAGATGCCCGAGCCACCTCATCTGACTCCTCTCGATGCGGAGGAGCAGCGGCTCTACTCTGAGCCCATCCCGGATGACTGAGCTTCTCACCCTATCTTTAAGGGAGAGCCCAGACACCCTGCGGAGGAAACTCATTTCAGCCGCTTGTATTCGCGATCTCGTTCTTTCGGTCACTACCCATAGCTCATGACCATAGGTGAGGGTAGGAACATAGATCGACTGGTAAATTGAGAGCTTTGCCTTACGGCTCAGCTCCTTTTTCACCACGACAGACCGATGCAGAGCCCGCATCACTGCAGACGCCGCACCGATCCGCCTGTCGATCTCACGCACCATTGTTCCCTCACTCGTGAACAAGACCCCGAGATACTTGTTTATGAAAATAATTAGTGACTTTAAATTGGGCTGATCTGAGAGTGAGTATGAGTGTGCACTCTAACAAAACTGGCATCCCATCCAAGACTGTTTTTCTGCCTGCCCCTAACATTGTCAGCCATCTACAACTGTGTAGTGAAATTTAAGGGTTCAGAAAGTGAAAGAATGAATTATAAGAGTTGACTGATCAAGTTTGAGGTTGGCTATTATTATTATTATTATCTACTCAATAAATGTATTAGTGTGTTTTGTACTGTATTAAAAATAATTGGGAATCTTTAATATACAGCACTGTAGAAATGATTAATTTCTGGTGTCCCGGCTATGTATTAAAAATAAAGTTACAAAAATTTAATGTAAATCTATGATTTGCCATAGAAAAAGAGTAAATATATTCTTGAATTGGTAGCTCAGTATATAAACTATCCTATTTTTGCTACACTACAAGTATTATCTACAATACTTCCAATAGTTTTATAATATTTTCAATATTATCACTGTTTTTTAACAATGATAATAGACTTGTTAATGTCATGCATGCAGCCTGTAAAATACTTAAAATATTTACAAACTTTGTGTGAATTATTCAAATATTGGAGGTTGTTTAATTATTACATTTTAAAGTATGACTGTCACCCCTTTTTTAAAAAGGTGTGGAAGCATGTCCTTGCATACTGTTTGCTTGTTTGCAACACAGTTTGGCCAAGACGTTGCTTTTTTTCAAAATCTGGTCTACCTCATACCAGCTAACAGCCTCTGTAAGTTGTCAACCTTACTAAATGTCTTATCATTTTACATTTCTTAGCCCTGTTTGCCCACTCTTTAGAAACTGGTGGTCTTTTTTTTTCCTTCATTTCAGATATATTGTGGTTAATGGTTAAAGTGTTAATGAATACATGATTACTTAATTGAATGCGTTGCTCTGTTACGTTTTACTGTAAAAAGACACATAAACATTATTGTATACTGTCTTTATATCGATTAAGGTAGATTTATTAGAAGAAAGGGACTTTCTAATATTAAAACAGTTTCTGTCTACAAATGTAGACATAAAGGTATTGTTCATCTGCATCAAATATTGATTGCTTATTTGATAGAAATGGGCAATAAACAGAAATAAGTAGTAGGATACAATATAGCATGAGGGAAATGAATAAGAGGTAAGAACTGATCATTGAAACTAACATGTTCTGTCACTTTATGTAGTTAAAAATACAAATTGTGTGATAACTTGTGTGTAGCAGGTCATACAAATAAACACTTATAGCATCAACTTATCTCCTGCATTAACATCCCTATGCATTATGATGTATGTATCTTTATACTTTAGCAAAAGGCTACTCAACAGCGGTAAATCCCATTTTCATTTGTGTGCCTTTAATAAAAATACACAGCTAAACCTTTCAGCCACTGCACAGTATGCAAAAAAGAATAAATATAGAAAAGGAGTCAGAACTTCTGGGATTGTGGTGGTTTTGAGTGACAATTTCTTTTAAGATTTTATGTCCATGTGTGATTATGTTTGCCCAAAATAGTCCTGTTTATGTTCTCAGCATTGTTCAGTAATTATAGTTCTATCATTAGCAAGTGTTCTGTCATGCTAGATGCTGGTAGTTTTACAAAAAGGCCCGTCAGAAACTAGAATTCGAACCAATAAAAAGTGTTTTTTTAGTATGTTATCAGACGTGTCATGTGTCAGCAACATTCAAAAAGACCACTTTCACAAGGGAAAACATTTTCGAATAAAGAACTTTAGGTCTGCGTGGCAAGGCAAATTCATATTTAGAAACATCTCAAAATGTTTTTAAAATAACTTTTGAGACGTGATATGCAGTAGATATCTTTAAAAGTTTCTTCGGATTTAATAGGACTTTGTGTTATTTGAAGATGTCTTCAAATGCCTTTTAAAATATTTTGAACTGCATAAGAAATTATTTTCAAATACCATAAAATGGCTATTAATTTTTTCAAAATATTATGAAAATAACATGTATTTTGAATATTTTACATATATCTAAAAGTGTAGAGAAACTTAAGATGACATACATTTTAAAATATGTGAAATTCATTCTAAGAAGTCTGCAAATGTTAATTTGGCTTTCCGCAAATCTCTGTAAGATTCTTTGGACCAGATTTGGTAATATGAAAATATATTGAGCCGCTTAAAATCCTTATTATTTGGCCAACATTTTATGTACAGTTTGCACTGTAATGCAAAGATTTTGAATTTCCTTACTTCAGTATTATAATTAATAAAGCAAAGTTTACTAAAACCAGTATGCATGTGTGTAAGTCTAAGCTCAAATAAAGTCAATGTTAAGAGGAAGATGAGGAAACACTCAAAATAATAAGTGTCACTTCTTTTAAATATTTTAGAAATTACAACATGAAGAATATACTGGGAGACCTAATCCTAATGTTTATTCTAATTTAATCCATTTCTCTTTCATAATTCATTATTTAAATTAAAATGCTTTGCACCTAAACATTTTGCAAACAGATCCAGTGCATCATGAAATCACAATGGGCTACGAAATACAAACATGATAGTTGCTTGTATATGAAATTAAAAACGATTCATCCATTTTCTAAACCCGCTTTTTCCTGACCAGGGTCACAGGATAATAGAAGTAAAACTTCATTATCAAAAGCCGTACAATTTTTGGGCAGTTACTTTGCTGAATTGACTATATCAGTGTTCCTCGTGCTCACAGGACTGTGAAAGAGAATTGACTACTCGGGCTAGAGAAGGGTATAACAGGGTTAGCATTGGACAACAAGATTCATGTACAGTTAGGTTGGGTAGACATTCCAGGGAGATGATCAGTTATTATGTTCACTCTTATCGCATGACAAATGAAGCCACATTATAGTTTTATTATTTTTATGGATTATCTTAAATTATAATTTTAAACATACCCTAACCAAAGATCAGCATTTCACAACCTTTGAAAATTTGGCTAATTTATTAAAATCTTGTCTCTGGGAATACAGCACCTTTTTATTTTTCTCAAATATTTCTAAAATGAAATTAATTTACACTTTCTCCCTGCACATTTGTGGATTTTTCTGTGGGTACTCTTGTTGCCATCCCTCTGCCCATGTTTCATGTTAATCTAAAAATTGTCCCTCAATGTGTGGTTGTGTGAAAGAGTTCACACTGTAATAGAATAATGCCCTGTCCAGGGTGGTCTGCAGCTTGGTTTGTATGCTAATCTGGTGTGATAAGCTCAGGCCCCCTGCACTGCATTCTGCAGGTTTGAGCTGATGAACATTCATTTTCTTTTATGCATTTAATAAATGCCTTCACTAGGTGCACATTATTTCAATCAAAGGCCTTTCATCATTCATTCATTTCATCATAATAACCCTCCTGGTCCTTTCTGTAGATCCAGTATGTCCTTCATGTCAGCGAGCACTGATGATGTCAGTTTAATGGTGTTATGATAAACAAAATTACTGCAAAATATTGCGTGGTACATTACTTCATTCAGACTTATCTATTGCCTGTATTAAATGTTTTACAGGCTGAACTATTAAGCCTTTTTACCATTAATTAAAGTTTTATTGTAAGCTAATCTTGGCTAAACAGAAAAAAAATTAGACCCGATCTGCCTTAGAATAAAGTTTTTGATACTTGTTATAAAGTGGTTCAGGGTAAATGTATATTTCAGAAGAATGTTCATGCAGGAAAAGTACAATGCTTTGATTAAAATGTGTGAAAAGTCATTTTGGGCAAATCTTACTTTCAAAAGATAAATGTGCAGCACTGTAATATTTTTCATCATTTTCCTAATTACGTAATAGAAATGTTCTGCTTCTTATGTTTCAGTTATTGCAGTAGAATGTTAGAAATGCCATCTGCATCTGGGATTGTAGCTGTACCTACTGTAAAAATAAATTGTGTCTTTATTATTACAAATCAAATATAAAATATTAGGAGCTGTAATGAGGGTAAAGGGTGCATAAGCCGTATTTAAGGTTTTTAATTTTATTTTAGAAGTCTGCACCATTTAAAAACTTAAAGAGATATCATATTTTATGTTTCATTTAAATAACCCAAAAATATCACAATGGTTATATTAAATAATCATATAGGACTTGTACAGAGAAAGTGTTTTCTGGATAAAGTTCATGCTTGTTGCACAATGACCTAAGAGCAGTATATGAAGAGTTTGTATTTTATGATGAAATATGTAAATAAAACATGTTGCAATTAGAAGGAATGTTTTGCATGTACTAAGATATGAATGTATAATAATTACACAGTTTTGCCATACAGGAGCACTGTTCAGAAAGCTAACATATTTATAAAGATGTGAGTTTTCTTTCTTTCTTTCTTTCTTTCTTTCTTTCTTTCTTTCTTTGTTTAATTTATATATCACTCCAGATTTATATGTGATAACTGTACTTAAGTTACATGAGGTTTTGTAATGTTACTTTTTTTTTAATAAAGCAATAAAACAAAATCAGTGTTTTTTTAATTTTTTATTGACACTGTCATTCTCTCCAGTCACCAAACATAGGAATAAAAGTAATTTGGAGCATGTATATACTGTATCATTATTCTCAAACAGTACTGAGACAATAAAGTACTATAGTACTAAAGTAAAAGAAGTTTTGTTTTTCACTGCACTTACTGCAATAGCACCAATAAAAATGGCTCTACACTTTATTTCAATAAGTATTCATAAGACAGCACCTTTGAGCCAAATAAACAAAACATAGACTCTTTCACAATGACTCTTATGAATCAAAAAACTAATTTGCTACATGTAATCATCAAGTCCAGGGGGGTATTTTTCGTACGTGGATTACTTGTTTAGCCGGATGTAATTGTTGACGATTTGGCGTGATCCTGCATCTGTCTGTTTTTCGAAACTCTTGCTGGATGTGTTGTCATAGCAACACATCCAAATCCTCAAACCTGCTCAGAGCAGGTTTGTTCGATGTAAACAAGGATTAGCTCACATTCTTAATCAGTGTCCGTGCGTGGAATTCATTCAGTCAGGACTTCGCCATACATGAATGAGCGACCAATTGATATCGGTATGCAAATTATAAGAAGAGAATTTCATATAGAGAGTGGTTTGCGCGATCAGCAAGATCCTTTATTGCTCCCGGAGGAAATTCTTTTCGAAAGATACTGCTTTAGCCGAGGGGGAATATTGTACCTCAAAGATTTATTAGGACCTTATATTCGAAGTCAAACTCAGCGAAGTCGGGCTCTCACAACCACACAGACAGTATGTATTGCCTTGAGGTTTTTTATAAGCGGCACTTTTTTTTATATACTGTAGGCGATGTGGAAAATCTATCTAAAAGTGCAGTTTGCTAGGCAGTTCGTAAAGTCTGTCTGGCTCTGAAATATTTCCTTCGGGTTTTCATAGTGTTTCCTGGACACCTGCGTGTGCAGACAATAAAAGAGGCATTTCATGCCATTGCAGGTAGGTAATACACAGGCAAAAACACCCACCGTTCCATAAAGAATCTCACAATCAGCCTAACATTCTCATTACCCAGGATTTCCAAATGTGATTGGGGCACATGGAACTGATCAGAGTGGAGTTTGATTTGGAAAATGTACCTCTCCTTCTTATGAATAATCAAACACAGTGTCTTCATCAAATATTTGACCTTTGTCAATATCTCGTTGGTCAGACACAAGTTCTAGGGATATGACATTCCCTGCAACTGACCCAAAAAAAAGAGGGCTATATGGAACATACCTATGGCACACATTGAGGACAAATATATGCAATGACCATCCTTTACCTGAAATGATGTGACCACTGCATCCTGCCACTGGTTCTGGGGAGGAACTTCCCCCTGGAATGCCCTCAGAAACAGGGTGATGGGCATTTTGCTGGAGAGCCAACACTTCTGCAGGGGTTAGGTCTGGACCACGTGGACCTCCACCTGTTTTTTGCTTGTCTGCCTTCTTATTAGCTTTAAAATTAATGTTATTTACATTATACATGATTCTTTATGTCAACAATTCTTTAAATACTTATATACCAATATTTACCAGTTTGAAGTATATTCTTGTACTTCACTTTAACCTGTTCCCGTGTTCTCCTTGTGCTTACGTTTGATCTGGAATTATGACATATTAAATAATAATTAATCTGACACATAGGAAATGAAACGCTGCTTTCAGTAAGTACAATGCACACACGTTTAATTTGTCGGCTATTTTTTGCCAGCTGTTTTTTCTGGTTTGGGCTGCTTTTGCAGTGTTACCCTTTGTGCGTATTAAATCTTGAAATCCTTCGAGTAACTAACTAACTAACTAATTAATAACTAACTAACTAACACCCACACACACACACCCACACACGCACATACACACACACACACACACACACAGCTTGTGTGAAAAAAAATGCGCTTGTTCTTTTGTCATTTTGTTGCAGCCTATCAAAGACTTGCTGATCATGTTTAGACTAGACTAGTCTAGACTCAATATATATGGGCTTTTCACTCAGTGCGGGCGCGCACATTCATCTCGGATGATTAGATCCGGCTAGACTAATCTACTACATGGCTGCGTTTGAAAAACCGACTTATCCGAGATGAGTTTCACCGGTATTAACTCATCCAAGATCATGCATCTGATCTCGGATGATTTAAGCGACGTATGGAAAATACCCCCCAGGTTGTGAGAAGAAATATTGGTGGAAAATGAGCGTGGAGTGACAGACTGATGTTTTGGGTAAACAGACCAACTACTCCATGTGGTAGTCAGGGTTTACGATTTCTATGGGTAGGTCTAGTGGGGCATCAGGATTTTGTTTTGTTTACCATTTTATTTTTATTTTGTTTTCTTAGTGTTGTGTTCAATCGCACATTCATGAACCCCTTCTTAATTGTACTCTTTTCGGCCCCTTTGATCTTATTTGGTTTGTGGATTGTTTTTGGGGAACCACCAAGGTCCTTAAGGTTCATTAAGTGAATGAGCACAATTGCATAAGAGGAATCTGGAAAACTGACCAATATTCATGTAAAAAAGAACAGAATTTAATTTGTAACAGGAAAAGAAATATGTATGTATTTTCAGTTTTTTACCATTCGTTTTGTTAAATGAATCTGCAAATAAATATTTTTTAAGGATTAACTCATATCAAGATAAAACTGAGCTGGTTTCATCTGTTTGTAAAACTGACTGACTGTCCAATAGTATTGATCAGTGAATTTCACCAAAGCGTTATTTGTGATTTGCTGCATTCGTGTTCAGCCTTGTTTATCACTTTATTAATCAGATTAATTTATTGATGGGACTGCCTGCCCGGGTAGTTAATACTGATCATTTGCATTACAGACTCTGGGACGAGTTATCTGTGCTTGTAGCCAAAGGGTGTAGGTTCATCTTCAAGTTCCATATCAGTATAATAGAAGGAGAAAATTGGTGAAACTCTTAGCAGCATACAGACCAATCTTTGTCTACTAAAGGTTTGTCTGTTTTTTTTTCTTGGGATCTCATGATTTAGAGTCAGGAGTCTTTTCTTGCTTACATTTTTAAAACATTCCTCTGTTTGCCAATGACAGTGTGCTTTTTCTCCCATTAAGAAATGTGTGTGTGTTGTTAAAATGGAGACAGAAAAATATTAAAAACCTCTGGCTACAATGTGAAATTAAGGAATAAAAATAAAGAGTAATTCTAAATTTCAAAATACTGATGCAAGAATCAAAATTGCAAAACGTGCAAAAGAATAAAACAAAAAACTAATGAGGAAAGAGACAAAAAAGGTAAATTAAGAAACCCAAAATACACAAAAATTATTCAAAGGAAGCAAAAGAATAACAAAATTCTAAGAAATGACCAAAGACCACTTGTTCAAATCAATCAGACTGGTCCAAATATAAACTCAAAATTTGAAAGATCAAAAATTCCAAAATGAGGTGGTCAGAGATCAAACAACTACATAACAAAAAAAGAGAGCAAAAGGACTCATAAGGGCATGGCACTAAGTGCCAGGTAATGCTACTGCTGTGAAGAAGTGGCTATAAGAACCTTAAATATGTCTTGAAATGAGGATAACTGAACACATCTTGGGCCTTTAATTTATTTGATGGTCTCAATCTACCTTCATCAACCAGAATAAGATATTTAACATACAATACGAATAATTAAATAAAAATAAAACAGATCATCTACAGAAAATGACAGACAACAAGACAGAAATGAAGCAACAAACAAACCCTTAAGTCCAGACCCACTGTAGACCATACCAATGAGTCAAGAAGCACTCTTGGTCCAATGCTGTCTTTAAACTTGAATCATCGCAACACCAAGAGAAAAAAACATAACTGTTGCTAGACAATTGTATGATTGGAAGTAAAAACTGCTGCAGTCTTGGCACTTGATTTACTTGATTTCCCTCAGCATCCTACATTCAAGACTCAATAAATGTAAGTACAAGCACAAAGAATTGTTTTACCACCAGATCTGATGCCACTACTATAAATTTAACACCTGACCTTTGGCCCAAGGTATGCTTTTATAAAGCACACTGGTGAGCAACTCTGTGCTTGTTATGTAAAATTCATTATTAGTGCCAATAAAACAACAACTCATTGCTGCCATTTAGATCACATAGTTACACCCCATCATGCATCTCCAGGTACTTGTGTCACTCTACATATGAATGCTGACACCTCTCAGTGTGATGACATATTGCAGTCAGCATGATATCATCTTTCAGATCTTTAGTCTCCCAAAAGACTGAATACTCTGAACAATTATTAGAGGTATACACATAAACAATAATAAAAATGTTCTGCTCAGGAATAGAAAGTTGCATTGAGTCAACTACCTTGTGAACCAGAACAACACAATTTAGGAGAAGCAAATGTTTCTACACCCAGCAAAATCAAATAAAAAACTAGTAAACACAGATGTTGTATGACTTGTATTATTGTATGACTTCTGGAGGTTACCGCATAGAGGGACAGAATTTTCTCCTGATCAAGATGGCCAACTTTATTTTACTTTCTCCAAACAACTGCTCTTTACTTTCCAATCAAGAAATGCACCATGTCTCCCGGTCAATTCCATTGCCAGATTTACTAAATCCAAAAATGTCAGATGAAAAAAATTTTAAATGGTCATGCGTTTGATAATATTCATAATTGTATTAAATGTTTTTATACAGAGTTTAATCTTAATTATTTAATTTTGTTTACTTATTTTTTAGTAAAATGTCCCACAACTTTGATCTTTAAGTAGAGGACCCTGGTAGTTGTCTCGTTTAGATACGCTGAAGAAAAAAAAAAGATTTGCATATAAATATTCTGCATTCCAATACTATTTGTGTTATGTTGGTCCTTTACATAAGAGAGAGAGGGAGGTTGGGAGCATGCGCTGATAACTAAGATGACTGTAAAACTGTCTAACAATACCAGAACAGTGTATAACTATGTAAAGTTTATATGGATAAGCATACATATCTATTCAAATAAATATTTCTAGAAAGAACTGTAATGAATTGGCTAAAACTGAAATTGAAATGATACTGAAAACAGATGTGGCCACTGAGAAACATGTGATGTCACAAATATAACAACAAAAATTAACAATGTAATAATTCCAGAAATTAAATGAAACAGTTCATGGTAATAACTAAAAAGTTCCTGATAGTAAATGCTTGAAGGTGTGCTAAAAGGAGTTTTTTAATTGTCACCTTCACTGATGCCCAGATCGGGTAAACTTAAGGAGATTTCTTTGCACGAGTCTTGTACATGCAAGACCAACAAAAATAAAAATAATATTTACCAAGAAAAGTTTGTAAAAACTTGTACATTTTTTTCTTTATTAGGTTCACATTATCCAAGGTCATCTGGAGTAGATCACAGTGCAGACAACAACATCAATTACCACAGAAAACCACAAACGTCGGTCATTGTCAATGATACATCTGTTTGCAGGTACACCAAGGGATACATGCCAATTAGAACAGAAAAAATGGAAGAGACTTAATAACAGCAAAATATAACAACTTCTGCAATTACTAAATAGCTAAATGAAAATGTGATATGGATGCCATATATAGTAGCTAGTAAATTGACTTCATATACTAAATTATAATATGGAATCTTGGCATATTTGATATATATTTTTGTCAGTAATCAAAACAAACAAAACAAAAACATAATTTAAAAAAGCAAGATAAATTTTACAAATTGCCTCAATTAAATTAGATCATTACAAAATTTGTGATGAGAGCATTCAGTCTCACAAGCTCATCCATACTATCTACCTTAGATGTCCACAAAAACATCAAGTTGAGATTTGAAGGTTCTTAATGCCCTACTCTCTACCACACTATTTGTTCATATATTTCATTTCTTTGT
Source organism: Erpetoichthys calabaricus (assembly GCF_900747795.2). NCBI lineage: Eukaryota > Metazoa > Chordata > Cladistia > Polypteriformes > Polypteridae > Erpetoichthys > Erpetoichthys calabaricus. Next base: position 108,424,991 of record NC_041398.2, read on the forward strand.
GTGAAGAAACCCTTTCTAGTATTTGTGTGAGCTCTCCCATAACACGTTTCTAACTGTGTTCATGTTGAAATTTTTTTTTCAAAGTAACCAACTGAGATTAACTGTACTAATTCCTTTATTAATTTTAAACACATCAATCATGTCCCCTCTTTGTCTCCATTTTGCTTAAACTGAAAAGTTTCAGTGTCTTCAATCTCACCTCATAGCTCATACCTGTTAGTCCCAGAATCAGCCGTATTATGTTTTTCTTATCTTTATCTAGCATTGTTATGTCTTTTTTGTTCTATGATGACCAAAAATGAACAGAGCACTCCAGGAGCGGCCTCATTAGTGCACTTTATAAGTTAAGTATAACCTCCCATTACTTTTACTTCACTCTTTGTGATATATAACCCTTAAAACCCTTTCAGCTTTCTTGATCAATTCTGCACACTATCTGGATATTGATAGTGACGGGCCTGCTATGACACCTAAGTCTTTCACATAAGATAAGGCATTTTTGCATATTCTGTGTATTATTATTTTTTTTATATATACCTTTAAAGCCTACACCTTATTTTGGGCCTGTCCAGGCCTTAAAGCTTGCCTTTTTAGATTGGAATCAGACTGCCTGGGGTGAGGCCTGTTTCTGAGGATGACCAATGAAGTTCTGGTCAGGTTTGATGGCATTTTAAAGTCTGCACCCATATTTTCCAGTTTTGTATCACTGTGTAATGCCAAAATATATTATACCTCAGTAAGAGAAGGCAGAATATTGGATGAAAAGGACCAGAAGATGAAATGTCAAAATGAAAAAAGACAATCCTATCATTCAATAAAGGTTGCAAACAGTAACAAGAATCATAGTCAAGAAGCAGTACCAAACAGGTTGTTTAACAATAAGATGAAAGTAAGAGGCAAAGTGGTTTTTAGAAAAGCATTACATGGACATGCATGACATGACCTTAATGCTGTCGAACAAGTGGCGTCACATGTCATGCACACCTGGCTATCTATGCAAAGCAACACCCAAAAAAATATTTCAAGGAATATCTTAAGCAAATCATTAATAAAAACAGTTTACATTGTCAAAACTAGTGTTCACATATTCTGCTTGAGGGATTAATGCAAAATTTTAAACCTACTACTTGGTGACAGGCCCATCAAATTGACCTGAAAACACAAAACATAATTTTAAAAAATCTGGATCAAGAAAATGACTGACTGACTGGATCAAGAAAATGTGCAAATTTCTATTAAAAACACAGCAGTATTTGTGGAAACAAACAGCAAAATTGTGGGTAGAATGTGAAGTTTCACAAGTAGCTAATCATTTGCAGAGGTTTGACCAAAAGATTACCGGTAAGTGGAGAATTCACATGGCAATATAATTGAGTTTTAGAGATGAATTAAAAGCAAAATAAGACTGAAAGTTGATAGTGACAACAATATACAAGAAGGCATGTGTTTTGTGTTTATATAATGAATAAAAAAAAATACTTGACCCAAAGTGAAATTTTTTATGTTACTTACTCCATGTACTTTGTAGTGAAGGCCGAGAAAAAAAAATGTAATCTGTTGTATTCATGCAGAATGGTAAATATTTATGACATAAAAGAAGCCAATAGTAACCAATGATATACAACAGCAAACACTGTGCAAATTGTCCATGAAAAAATAAATCACGCTACTTGTGTCACAAAATCCACATATGAGTTGTTCAGTTATATACTCAAAATGTGTAAAATGCATGTTTTTGTGCTAAAATATTGTTAAATAGTTACTTCTGGAATATTCTCCACAGTTGAAGTAGACACTATAAATACTATATACTATACTATATTACACTATTAATATTATTATTAATTCCTTTGGTTTCAGTACTTAGTACTATATTTTGCAAAGGTTAGCTCTTCACGTTTTCCTGAGATCATCAGAGGAAATTTAATGGACTAAATTACAATGGCCAGGTGTGCACAGCAGGTAATATCTTATCCTTAAAAAAATAATATATTTCATTCCTACCTTCATTCTGTAAACATTTTGCTTTCATGTATGTTACATTGTTACTTGAAAAAACATTTCACATAAATGATTTATAGCTGCATGATACTTTTCATAGTCATTTTGTAAAAAAACAAATTTCCATAAAAGTAATTTACCTAATTTCACAAAATGAAGGTACTGTATATACGTTATACTAGCTATTTAACCTGGCCACGCCCAGGAAATTTCCTAGCACAATGGGCCTCCATTATAAATTGGGAGGGTTATGTCAGGAAGGGCATCCGGTGTAAAATTTTGCCGAATCAATATGCGGACAACAATGTATTGTATGACTGGTAAGGGAAGAGAGTTAGCAGATATGATGGAGAGAAGAAAGGATGATATATTGTGCATGCAAGAGACTAAATGGAAGCGGAGTAAGGTCAGGTGGATTGGAGGAGGATTCAAAATGTTCTATCGTGGTGTGGATGGGAGGAGTAATGGGGTAGGAGTTATTCTGAAGGAACAGTATGTCAAGAGTGTTTTGGTGGTGAAAAGAGTGTCAGGCAGAGTAATGATTATGAAGCTGGAAATTGGAGGTGTGATGATGAATATTGTTAGTGCATATGCACTGCAAAAAGGGTGTGCAATGGGTGAGAAAGAAGATTTTTGGAGTGAGTTGGATGAAGTAATGAACAGAAAGTGGTGATTGGAGTGGATTTCAGTGGGCATGTTGGTGAAGGGAACAGTGGAGATGAGGAGGTGATGGCTAGACAGAGGGAGTGAGCTGAGAAAGATGTTCAGCGGGTTAGGGTGATAAAGGATAAAGATGGAAACATACTCACAAGCAAGGAGAGTGTGTTGAGCAGATGGAAAGAGTACTTTGAGAGGCTGTTGAATGAAGAGAACGAGAGAGAGAAGAGGTTGGATGATGTGGAGATAGTGAATCAGGAAGTGCAACGGACTAGCAAGGAGGAAGTAAGGACAGCTATGATGAGGATGAAAAATGGAAAGGCCGTTGGTCCAGACGACATACCTTTGGAAGCGTGGAGGTGTTTAGAGGAGATGGCAGTGGAGTTTTTAACCAGATTGTTTAATGGAATCTTAGAAAGTGAGAGGATGCCTGAGGAGTGGAGAAGAAGTGTACTGGTGATAATATTTAAGAATAAGGGGGATGTGCAGGACTGCAGTAACTACAGGGGAATAAAATTGATGAGCCACAGCATGAAGTTATGGGAAAGAGTAGTGGAAGCTGGGCTAAGAAGTGAGGTGATGATTAGTGAGCAACAGTATGGTTTCATGCCAAGAAAGAGCACCACAGATGCGGTGTTTGCTCTGAGGGTGTTGATGGAGAAGTATAGAGAAGGCCAGAAGGAGTTGCATTGCGTCTTTGTGGAGCTGGAGAAAGCATATGACAGGGTGCTTCGAGAGGAGTTGTGGTATTGTATGAGGAAGTCGGGAGTGGCAGAGAAGTATGTAAGAGTTGTACAGGATATTACAAGGGAAGTGTGACAGTGTTGAGGTCTGCGGTAGGAGTGACGGATGCATTCCAGTTGGAGGTGGGATTACATCAGGGATCGGCTCTGAGCCCTTTCTTATTTGCAATGGTTATGGATAGGTTGACAGATGAGATTAGACAGGAGTCCCCATGGACTATGATGTTTGCTGATGACATTGTCATCTGTAGTGATAGTAGGGAGCAGGTTGAAGAGCCCCAGGAGAGGTGGAGATATGCTCTAGAGAGGAGAGGAATGAAGGTCAGTAGGAACAAGACAGAATACATGTGTGTAAATGAGAGGGAGGTCAGTGGAATGGTAAGGATGCAGGGAGTAGAGTTGGCAAAGGTGGATGAGTTTAAATACTTGGGATCAACAGTACAGAGTAAATGGGGATTGTGGAAGAAGGGTGAAAAAGAGAGTGCAGGCAGGGTTGGAATGGTTGGAGAAGAGTGTCAGAAGTAATTTGTGACAGATGGGTATCGGCAAGAGTGAAAGGGAAGGTCTACAGGACGATAGTGAGACCAGGTATGTTTATATGGGTTGGAGATGGTGGCACTGACCAGAAAGCAGGAGACAGAGCTGGAGAGTGGCAAGAATTAAAGATGCTAAAATTTGCATTGGGTGTGACAAGGATGGATAGGATTAGAAATGAGTACATTAGAGGGTCAGCTCAAGTTGGATGGTTGGGAGACAAAGTCAGAGAGGCGAGATTGCGTTGGTTTGGACATGTGCAGAGGAGAGATGCTGAGTATATTGGGTGGAGGATGCTAAGGATAGAGCTGCCAGGCAAGAGAAAAAAGAGGAAGGCCTAAGAGAAGATTTATGGATGTGGTTGAGAGACGACATGCAGGTGATGCGTGTAACAGAACAAGATGCATGGGACAGAAAGATATGGAAGAAGATGATCCGCTGTGGCAACCCCTAAGCAGCAGCAGAAAGAAGAAGATCAAAAAGTATTATGTAGCTAAGTACTTTTTTCTATAGAATATTTGTAGTTTTTTTTTTTTTTTTTTTTACTGGGGGCTATTAGTTAGCTATTAGTGACTGATTTTGGCTTTTATTGATGATCAATGTGAAACATAATTTTACAGGAAACTGCATTGTTTTTATTAAAACATGATATTAGTAATAGTAATGGGAATTCTGAGTATTTATGTCCAGCTTGTGATGAATGAGTGATCTGTGGCATCGTTAAAACAATACACTTTTAACACTGAATTATGTTTTACTTTAACTTGATACACGAAGCAATGTGGCCCACTCAATGAATTAAATGTTTGAAATGCTTGTGTAATATCCTAAAACATGTACACTGCTTACAGAAATGCACTCCCAACACCTCTATGAGCCAGGAGGCTAGGAATTTGATTATTCAGTTTTTAGAAAAGAATTACATGGAAAATGGAGTATAAATGTATATTTAACGAAACCTTTCTGTAAAATACCAAAGAATTTAGTTTTTTGTGTTATGAAGAGAATAATATGTGTCACAAGATTTTCAGTACAACAATACACCCCAGTGGAAGTCAGACTAATGCTGACCCACAGATGCCGCTTCGCACAAAGTTTACGGCATTCAATGCAAAAATTCACAAACTCGTCGATTTTTTAGCTATAGTTTTGTTACAGGCAAGTCACTAAATGTTTGTGTATTGTATTGTATAAACCTACCAAATTTAGGCTTTTTAACTAAATGGGAAATGGTGTTTTGTTGATGAGTGAGTGATTAAATGAGTCAGTTAACTTTATCAGTTAGATAGATAGATAGATAGATAGATAGATAGATAGATAGATAGATAGATAGATAGATAGATAGATAGATAGATAGATAGATAGATAGATAGATAGATAGATAGATTTTACATAAAGTTTTGTGTCACTGTGCTTTGTATTATATTTAGAGAAAACAATGTTTATGACAATTTTTGTCTTATTAAGAAATAAAATGAATGTTATTTTCTATCCTTTTCATAAAACTATATTTTAAATTTTCAGTCACTCGGCTGTCTCTCTTAGCATGAGAAAAACTACAATGAAAAAGGTGAAAAAAGTGATGCTGGCTTAAAGGAATCTATGACAGAAAATCTGTCAAGGCTGCCTTTACTTTGATTTGTGGATTTCTGTAGTAGAAAACCTGAAGCGGCACAAGTAAATAAATCAAGTAAGAAGCAATCATGTGAACACAGACATTTTTCAAATTCAGGTATGTGTTCAAGTTTCAAAATAGCTGATTTAATGGTACTGGCTTTAACTTTAAATCATTTTGCAGTGGGCCCAGTTCTACCTCAAGTATGACACCATCCACGTGCAAGGTAAGTGTGTTTTGTGACTACACCCCTACCAGCGTCAGTGTCATATAAATGTTTTTGAATACAATGCATTTTAAAACCAAGACCAATCAAGAAAATTAAAATTATTTTAAAGTTTAATTGTAAAATAGCTACTTTGATAGATTTGTATATAAACATAAATGTAACACACTGTTTGATACAAGCTAAAATGTTAATAATAATATTTTAGTTTGTCTCATCTGATAACTAATAGTTAATTAAAAATGGCAAAGACTTCAGAAAAATTCAACAGTAGTAATAAGTTCAAATGCCTACTTGTATCATGTGCTTTGAAACAAATTCTATAACCATATAAAAAAATCTCTTAGCATTAATAGTTACATAGATTGATATTAATTGTACGAGAATGTAATACATATATAATGTATTTTGCAAGTAAGTGCCATTTGTAAACAAGGTATACCAAAATGTTTAGTTGTTAACTTCAAATCACAAAAACAAGAAAGATTTAAAAAGATAATAATAAAAAGAACATAAAACTAAGGAATAATTGCAGTTTACAAGCATAAAATGAATGGCATTGAACACTGTATTACAGAAGACTCCTTACTGGTGATGTGGTGTTCAGGCAGATCACTATAAAAAGGAATTATTTTCTTTTGTGTAGATCAGAGGAGAGGTTTAAAGTAGTTTAGCTAATAAGTAGGAGTGCAAAAGTTTTCTTCAGCTTTTTGTGATTTATTTAAACATTTACAGACTATTATATATACCAATAAGTCACCCAAATGCTTTTAAAAATTTGAAGTTTTTTCACTTCAACTAAACAAATAATAATAATAGTAATAATAATTCTGATGATTTAAACCAATGTCCTTAAGTACATGACTGACTATTTATATGAAGGAATTCTGAGAGATCAATTTTATTGATGGCATTCTAAATTTTAAATTCCTGGAAAAGGTTTGCATGCAGCCTTCTCTGATCAAATCTAAAGAGATTTAGTTCTTTTAGCCTTCAAGAACTAAACACGCCATTTAGTTAAACTATACACTTACTTGATCCTCTCTACACACCTTACAAAGTGCTCTGTCTTTTTGGTAGCGTGTTGACCAGAACTGCACATAATGCTTAAGATGAGACTTCCTACTAGGGACACACTCCAATTGTAGCTCTACTCACCATCTTCTTCCTCATTTAGGGGATGGCTTTAGTATGCTGCCATTGCCCATCTTCTTAGATTGCAGTGTCATGGCATGGAACTTTTATTTCAAGTGTTAATATATTATTGTTATATTCATATCTCCATTTGTATAACAGAAATAAGAGGAAGGAATCTTACTACTTGTCTACTTTTTTAGAAGGGCACTCATTTATGCTGCAGTGACATGAAAAGAAATGAGGCAATTACTGTAGTTTTGGGTATCAGGATTTTATCTTTGGTATTAATGGAACATCTAGACAAATGTATTATATGTAGTATTTAATAGAATGTGTAATTTGTCCTGGCAAACTTGAGATTTATGTGAGATCTGGAAGGCAGAGTTACAATCTTATTAAGAGATCATGTCAGTCTTCATACTTCATATTTTATTGTTCTTCCAAAATTTTAGTTGATTTATGCTGTCCCTAGACCCGTGTATGGGTCTTGCATGGTGCTTGCTTCAGAAATCCACTCCTCTCTCCATCTCTACCATTTAACAAACCAAATTAACATTAAGAGAAATCTCTAAATTATTTTGGAATATCGTGATAAACAATTAAGGTATCTTAACATTAATATTAGGTATTTAATAAATGATAATAAATGCATTTACATATATATTTTAAATTACATCTCATCCCCATTATAGTTTATTTTGAGATGTTTAAAATGAATGACAGTTCTATTTAAAAAAAAAACTGCAGATTTACATGAAGTGATTTTCAAGATATTTCAAGATTATTATTGTATATCTTAAAATGAGTAGAAGGTAATTTTTAAATAATCTCAGAATGTATAACTTGAAATACATTACAACAACAACATTTATTTATAAAGCAAATTTCATACAAATGATGTAGCTCAAAGTGCTTTATACGATGAAGAAAGAGAAAAAAGACAAAATAAATAAGAAAATACAATTAGGGAACAGTAATTAACATAGAATAAAAGTAAGGTCCAATGGCCAGGGAGAACAGAAAAAAACAAAAAAACAAAACTCCAGATGGCTGGGGAAAAATATAATCTGCAGGGGTTCCTAGGCCACGAGACCACCCAGCCCCCTCTAGGCATTCTACCTAACATAAATGACCTCATAATCAGTCTTCATTGTATTCAGGATTCACATGGAAGAACGTGATGATGGTCATGTGGACTTCTGGCCTTCAATCCATCAATATAGGTACAGTACGGTGCTTTGATCGGGTGGTGGTGGTGCAGATCGCACCACAGAAAACCAGAAAAGAACAGAAGAGAAAGTAGGGGTTAGTATGGATTTTGGAGCCACCATGAATGATACTGATAATTAAATGCATATACAGAGTATCAGGATTAAAATTATATGAAGCTATGAGAAAGCCAATGTTAAAATAATTAGTTTTTATAAATTTTTTAAAGTGCTCCACCATATTAGCCTGGCAAATTTCTATTGGGAAGCTATTCCAGATTTTAGGTGCATAACAGCAGAAGGCCACCTCACCACTTCTTTTAAGTTTAGCTCTCAGAATCATAAGCAGACACTCATTTGAAGATCTAAGGTTACGATTTGGAGTGTAACGTGAAAGACATTCTGAAATATAGGATGGAGCAAGGTTATTTAAGGCTTTGTAATCTATAAGTAGTATTTTTAAAGTCAATTCTAAATGACACAGGTAACCAATGTAGTGACATCAAAACTGGAGAGATTTGCTCGGATTTTCTTTTCCTAGTTAAGATTTGAGCAGCTACATTCTGCACTAATTGCAATCGATTGATGTCTTTTTTGGGTACTCCTGCGACTTAGTAACCCCTAAATTCTTTACCTCCATCTTGACTTTTAATGCTAATGCATCAAGTTTACAGTGATCCCTCGCTATATCGCGCTTCGCCTTTCGGCGGCTTCACTCCATTTTATATGTAAGCATATTTAAATGTATATCGCAGATTTTTTGCTGGTTCGCGGATTTCTGCGGGACAATGGGTCTTTTAAATTTCTGGTACATGCTTCCTTAGTTGGTTTGGCCCAGTTGATTTCATACAAGGGACGCTATTGGCAGATGGCTGAGAAGCTAGATTGCTTACTTTTCTCTCTCTCTTGCGCCTGACTATCTGTGATCCTGACCGTATGGGGATTGAGCAGGGGGCTGTTCGCACACCTAGACGATACGGACGCTCATCTAAAAATGCTGAAGATTATCTTCACGTTGCTATCTTTTGTGCAGCTGCTTCCTGAAACGACATGCTGCACAGTGCTTCGCATACTTAAAAGCTCGAAGGGCACGTATTGATTTTTTTGACTGAAAAACAAACTCTCTCTCTCTCTCTCTCTCTCTCTCTCCCTGCTCCTGACGGAGGGGGTGTGAGCTGCCGCCTTCAACAGCTTTGTGCCGCGGTGCTTCGCATACTTAAAAGCCAAACAGCCCTATTGATTTGTTTGCTAGAGATTGTTTTCTCTATCTATGTGACCATTCTGTGCTCCTGACACGCACTCCTTTGAAGAGGAAGATATGTTTGCATTCTTTTAATTGTGAGACAGAACTGTCATCTCTGTCTTGTCATGGAGCACAGTTTAAACTTTTGAAAAAGAGACAAATGTTTGTTTGCAGTGTTTGAATAACGTTCCTGTCTCTCTACAACCTCCCTGTGTTTCTGCGCAAATCTGTGACCCAAGCATGACAATATAAAAATAACCATATAAACATTATGGTTTCTACTTCGCGGATTTTCTTATTTCGCGGGTGGCTCTGGAAACGCAACCCCCGCGATGGAGGAGGATTACCTGTATTTCTAATAACCCTCATTATGTACATTTTTGCCAATCACTAAAATTTCTATTTTCTCCTTATTTAGTTTGAGAAAATTACTACTCATCCATTCAGAAATACAAGTAAGACATTGTGTCAGTGAATCAAGAGAGTCGGGGTCATCAGGCGCTATTGATAAATACAGTTTTGTGTCATCAGCATAGCTGTGGTAGCTCACGTTATGCCCCGAGATAATCTGACCTAATGGAAGCATGTAAATCGAAAAGAGCAGTGGACCCAGGATAGAGCCTTGTGGAACACCATATAGAATATTGTGTGTTTTTGAAGTATAATTACCACAATTAACAAAGAGTTTTCTACCTGCCAGGTAGGACTCAAACCAATTTAAGACACTGCCAGAGAGGCGCACCCATTGACTAAGGCGATTTCTAAGAATATTGTGATCAATGGATCTAAGAGGATGAGAACAAATACACGGCCTCTGTCTGCATTTACCCGCAAGTCATTTACTACTTTAACAAGTGCAGCTTATGTACTGTGATTTGTTCTGAAACCTGACTGAAACTTATCAAGAATGGTATGTTTATTGAGGTGGTCATGTAGCAGCATAATGACTGCATTCTCTAGGATTTTACTTAACAAAGGCAGGTTAGAAATAGGTCTAAAATTGTCAAAAACAGAAGAGTCGAGATTATTTTTCTTGAGCTTGGGTTTAACTACAACAGTTGTGACAGATTAAGGTCTCCGTGACCTCTTGAACCCTCAGACTAGACGTCAGACACCAGATAAAAGTCCAAATAATGTTTTATTGTTAATAATAATAATAATAATAATAAATGTGCACAAAGCACCCTCCACTCCACAATACTCCAATAATAACTCAATAACAATAACCAATACACAATCCTCCACTCCCAGACGCGTTGCCACCCTTCCACCCAGCTCAGCTCAACGTCTGGGATTTCCCATCGTCCTTTTATATTCCCTGACCCAGAAGTGTTTCCCATCTTACAGTCCATGTGATTTCTTATCACTTCCAGGTCAGATAAAAAGTCCTCCTTTTCAACCCGGAAACACGTCGTTCCCTCTGGTCATATGATTATGACGTGCTTCCGGGTTATAGGGCACGTATAAGTCCTTGAGCCTCCCTGCAGCGTCCTCTGGTGGGCCCCTCGGTGTCCAGCAGGGTTGGGAATAAAAACTCCATTGTCCATAATTCCCTGCTGGTCTTTGGGGCACTTCCATGCTACAGGGAGGTCTCCATCTAGCGGCCTGGGGGTATTGGCCGGGTTAAATGGCCGGCCATCCCTCACACAGTCTTAAGACAGTCTGGGAAGACCCCCGTATCTAATGACGAGTTTACTAAGTCAAGAATACTATCAATTAGCACGCCAGATACTTCTTTGAAAAGACTTGTTGGTACTGGGTCAATGACGCAGGTGAATGGTCTCAGTTGAGAAATTATTTTATATAAATTAGGTAAATCTATCCTGGTGAAAGAATTTAATTTGTTTATAATGGAGTACCGGGGTTTAAGAGATGTACTATATTATTTCTAATGTCATTAATTTTTTGATTAAAAAATACAGCAAAAGCCTCACAAGTTTCACTGGAAGTTTTTTGTAGGCATTCCATTGAGTGACCTGGGTTTAGCAGATGATCAGAAAATATCGATTAGAAATATCTCAAAATATTTGGCAGCTAACTTAAGCTACAGATTAAATTATTTTAGAATATCTTGAAATTAGCTGAAATACATTCTAAAATATCTAAAATTAATATTAATTTGTCTTGCCATAAGCATTCTAACTCATATGTTACTATTCAGGCAGTGGATGTAGAGGTGGTCCACTTCTATAAGTACCTGGGCGCCCACAGGTTGTGCTGGTCTCAGAACACAGGAGAACTATATAAGAAAGTGTAGAGCAGGCTCTTTTTCCTTAGGAAACTGCATTCCTTCAATGTGGGAAGTGACATCTTTCACATCTTCTATAATTCTGTGATGGCCAGTGTGATTTTCTAAACTGTGGTATACTGGGCTGGTAACATCACTTTAAGAGAAGCCCATTGAATTGACAAGCTAATTGAAAGGGCAAGCTCAGTTACAGGATGCAATCAGGATCTCCTGGACGAAGTAGCAAAGGAGGAAATTAAAACAAAACTGAGTGCTATTATTAAGAATGCTGCACATCCTCTCTCTGACACACTAACAATGAGGACTTTCAGCCAATTAATTATTCAGCAGAAGTGTGTCAAGAAATGCAACTTGGGCCCCTTTATACCACCAGCACTATGTCTGCATAATGCCTCTGTCTGACTGTGACAGCCAAGTCCGAACTTATCTTTCTTTTTAATTTTCTTCCTTTATAATCATTCTGGTGTGTGTTCAGACCATATTGTGTGTGTGCATTTATTTGTTTATATATCTATGTATGTGTGCTTTTATCTATTTGAAGGGCTTCCGTAAAAAAAGCTAAATTTTCCTCTGGGACAAATAAAGTTCTATCTATCTATCTATCTATCTATCTATCTATCTATCTATCTATCTATCTATCTATCTATCTATCTATCTATCTATCTATCTATCTATCTATCTATCTATCTATCTATCTATCTATCTTGATGGTTTGTTATCCTGCTTTGAAGAATTCCTCTTATATAGCCCAGCATTTTCTATGTAGGTGGTGTTAGAAGTTTACTTTGCAACACATTACTTGTTACTTATTTGCAGTACCCCCTGCATGCTATTCAATATGTCCAAAACAGTTGCTGGTTATTTATATTAATCTGTCATGTTTTTTCCAAAAATGTTCTCCTTATTCCCTGAAGCAAAGCAGTTTTCAAGTCTCACTCAATTTTTTAATCTGTTGCGTAAAATAAAAGAGCTTGAGCTGAACACCATGTAATGTTTCTTTGAAGCTGTAAAAAATACTGAGGTCACTGAGCCTCCAATTTGGCAATTTCTCTAAGCACCTCTGTCATATTTTGTAATGTGCTGACCTTTAATAATGCAGTAACAGATGATGCACATATATTGATAAATGGCTACAGCCTCTGTAAGAGTTTGGTATTCATACACTAGTCTGCTTCTGCAGTTTCTAGAGGAGACCCAGTGATGGCTCTGCTTGATCTTGTCTTCAACAGAATAGCAAATGACATTTCTGCCGGCTTCAAACTAAGTGGTATACTGCTAATATGGGTGATATTATTTGAAACATTTAGTTTGTAAGCAAAATAGAAAATGTCAAGTTATACTCACATTAATAGATAAATTACATAGGCAACTTTCTTAACAAGTTGTATTCTTTATTATGTTGCATAACATGAAAAGATTGATTTCTGTTTTGTGAACTATTGTAATGTATCACTGTTGCTTGTGCAAGGCACACTAAGGTGAATGAACATTATGACTGGTAAGCAGCATGTTTTGTATTGTGATGGTCTGTAATGAAAGGTAGAAAAGCAGATTTTTACTTCCTTTACCTTAGAGCACAATGTGTTTTGTTCTTCTTCGTCAGAAGAGCTGCAGTAGAGACTCTGCATCTCCTATCGTAACACAAGTAAGAAATTATATGCAAATTATTTTAATTATGTGTTAAATTCCCCTTTCTTTGTATCCTGTGAAAGAAAAATGTTCAATATAAAACTCACTGCTTTGCTTTTATTGGTGTTCTGAAACTAGGTCTGCACTGTCAAGCTTTTGTTAAATCTTTTCCATTTATGAAGCATATGTGAGTGACTGCCAAGCCATCTTCATGAACATAGTATGCAAATGTACTTGAAAAAAAAAAGACAAACAGCAAAAAAAAAAAAAAACGTACATGTAAATAGTACAGTCAAAGTTTCACATATTTCAAAGTGTGAAAAGCTACAAAGTTGAAGACCTGTAGGAGGTGCTACTGGACAGATACCGAACTTTGCAAGGGCCTGACAAATAGAATGGAGTCTTGTTCTGCCAGAACCAAAAATAGAATACCAACAGGGGCCACAAATCTCATAAATAGAGCTGAGAAGTTCAGGGGCAGTTATCAAAGGGAAACTAGAATAGCCGACTGACAGTGGGTGACGACTGCCAACAGCAATCATTTTTTGAGCAACATGGGATAGGCCCCCCCTTGTACTGACACATTCTAGAAGTACCAACTAGTTGTGGATGCCTATCAATTTAAGTATTGGATAGAGCTCAAAAAGTACACAGGATTAGGGGCCACTAGCAAGGGCTCCTGTCATACAACATCATAGGCTGTTCTTCAGTTTGCTCTGAAAGTGATATCAGGTTGGGGATATAAAACCACAGCATTCCCACCCATCAGGTGAGCTTAGAGGCAGAGGCCAAGGTTTGACATGATGTATGAATCCTGCATGGATAGCGAGCTGGAAGACTTTTACCTTTACTATGTGGGAGAGTTGGTCAAAAATCACACAATGTAGATAAGGTCTGCCTTATGAGATGCCTGGAAGGGCACTTTGTTTTTTTTGTTTGTTTTTTTTTTCTCACTCTTAAAATTACCCTTCCTTATTGATAAGACACCTTCTTGTTTTACTATGGATTCTTCTATTTTTCAAGATGTCCCTATGTTTGTTGTCAGACAAAAACAAAACATATACTTACTTTCGTTTTTTTTTATTTAAATATATTAGAGTAGCAAATATAACACATACCTTTTAGTGAAAACAAAAAATTATGGTATTTGCAGAAATGCAACTATTTGTTGTTAGAGAAGAATAGTTAGTGGGATACTTCCAAAATGGCTGAATTCTAAACATCAAAAAGTCAAAATCCCATTTTAATATATGCTTAGAAAGAGATATAATTTATTCAAAGGTCATAGTCATATTTTAAATTTGAAAAATCCCTTTGAACTCTTTTTTATTATTGCAAAATACCTACTATTGATTTTAATGTGACATGCGGAAACAAGTGACCTTTATGTTTTGCACAGAACAGCATGCTGGCTCCTTTGAAGTTAGCTAGTAAAAGTCACAGGGGATGTTCAAAGATTAATAAATGTGAAGACCACAGCATGATGGATATTGTAAAACACTCTGCTTCATACTGAAAATGAATAACGCACGTCACACTTCACACATATAGAGGAACCGAAGGGGCATATTTGACTTCATAAAGGCTAATAAAACTTTCATTCTTAGCAATAGGTTTACCTTTATCAAATTTCTATAATTTGTGATGTTTACAAAATTAATCAATAAGATTATTAAAAAGAAAGGACACTGAAAAAATGTGGCTACTGTTTAGTGTTTCCCTGCAATATTTAAATCTATATAAAATTATTCAGTTACTGTTAAATAAATTAACCACAAAGTCTGCTGTGGAATGGTGTTAATTCACATAAAATGTTAGAAGTAGTGGTGAAAAACTTCAGTTATGTAACAGGTAGCCTTACTAGTGCCTGCTTCTCAATAATCAAGAAAGTGGCAGAATTTACAAAGAATCATGAAGGACAACATGTGAAACCATATATGTTGTTTTCCTTCTTGATTTGCAAGCTGGAAATATTATAAAGCAAAAATCATGAGAATTAGTTATGGCCATTAGAGTAATTGTGACAAAAGCAGGTAATTTGCTTATTTGATCCACGTGTCTGTGGTTCTTTGTGTAAAAAAACAAACCTAACATTTATTCAAAATCTGCCCTTAACAATCTTCCAATGATGTTTTTATGCACAGAATTTTATGTTTTCTAGGCAGAAGTTGTTAGACTTGTTGGGGCTGCCTCGCCATTTTGAGTCCAAAGAGTCAGTCTAGACACAGCTTGCACATAGTTTGTATGTGCTCACTATGTGTGCATGGCTTGTCCTCTCACATCCCTAAGATATCTAGAACGCTCAGCTTGATTACATTTTGAAAACGTTAGTTGAGAAGGGATTGACTAGCTATGCTGGGATGAATTGCACTCTCTCATCAAAATTGTGGTCATGTTCCTTATACCTTGTATGTTTGCCGTCAAGTAATAAAAACTGAAAATTAGGTAGAGCCATGCCGCCTTCAGAATTATGTTATTGTAGGTTCAACTTTTGAAAGCGTGGGCTTTTCAAATTCCAAATAAATGAGGTTATGATTGAATCTAATTTCTTAAAAAAAGATTGGCTATTGTATATGGGAATGTTTTGAAATAGGAACAGAAGCTGGTTATACTCCTTATGTTCACTAGACTGGTAAAGTGTGAATGAATGTGGGCAAGTGCGTCAGTGTTCCTTCCAAGGCATTTTCATCCAGTGCTGATTCTCACCTTTTACACAGTGTTGCCAGGACAGAATTCCAGACATCCAGAACAGGATTTTGTGTTTTTATTAATTTTTGTGCTCTGTACATAACAGGTAACCACATGCTGGGTGTTTTTTTAGAAACAAGCTTAAATAAGCACAAAAAGATAATAATACCACTAGTAAGCAACATGTTATTTCAAATGACAGGAGTGAAACTTCACATAAAGGAAACATTCTTTTGATCTAAATGAAATCTTTAGAGTCTGACAGTAGTGGTTGGTGTAGAGATTAAAAAGGTGATGATCCTTCTTCAAATACTAAATAAAAAAACTGCACGTATTCATCATGAACAAAAATGTTCAATTACTTAAACCAATTGAAAACAGAAAAAACAGTCCAAATGTGTGGTGCATTGCTATTAAATAGTCTCTTTTAGTATCACACACCTCACATTTCAAGCACTGAAAAAGACATTCAGTTTAGACTATCAGAGGACTGTCCACTACCTGATGTGGAAGGACAGCCTTCTGTTGTAGCAACTCTCAAGAATCAAATCTCGAGCAAGGCAGGGTGAAACACACAAATATTTGGTCAAAGTTGTACCCACAATGGGGAAAAAAAACAAACATATGGGAGCTTCTATCTTCTTCTTCTTTTTTCGGCTGCTCCCATTAGGGGTTGCCACAGCGGATCATCTTCTTCCATATCTTTCTGTCCTCTGCATCTTGCTCTGTTACACCCATCACCTGCATGTCCTCTCTCACCACATTCATAAACCTTCGCTTAGGCCTTCCTCTTTTCCTCTTCCCTGGCAGCTCTATCCTTAGCATCTTTCTCCCAATATACCCAGCATCTCTCCTCTGCACATGTCCAAACCAACACAATCTTGCCTCTCTGACTTTGTCTCCCAACCGTCCAACTTGAGCTTACCCTATAACATACTCATTTCTAATCCTATCCATCCTCATGACACCCAGTGTAAATCTTAACATCTTTAACTCTGCCACCTCCAGCTCTGTCTCCTGCTTTCTGGTCAGTGCCACCGTCTCCAACCCATATAACATAGCTGATCTCACTACCGTCCTGTAGACCTTCCCTTTCACTCTTGCTGATATCCGTCTGTCACAAATCACTCCTGACACTCATCTCCACCCATTCCACCCTGCCTGCACTCTCTTTTTCACCTCTCTTCCACAATCCCCATTACTCTGTACTGTTGATCCCAAGTATTTAAACTCATCCACCTTCTCCAACTCTACTCCCTGCATTCTCACCATTCCACTGACCTCCCTCTCATTTAGACACATGTATTCTGTCTTGTTCCTACTGACATTCATTCCTCTCCTTTCTAGAGCATATCTCCACCTCTCCAGGGTCACCTCAACCTGCTCCCTACTATCACTACAGATCACAATGTCATCAGCAAACATCATAGTCCACGAGGACTCCTGTCTAATCTTGTCTGTCAACCTGTCCATCACCATTGCAAATAAGAAAGGGCTCAGAGCCGATCCCTGATGTAATCCCACCTCCAACTTGAATGCATTTGTCACTCCTACCGCAGACCTCACCACTGTCATACTTCCCTCGTACATATCCTGTTCAACTCTTACTCATTTCTCTGCCACTCCTGACTTCCTCATACAATACCACAGCTCCTCTCAAGACACCCTGTCATATGCTTTCTCCAGGTCCACAAAAACACAATGCAACTCCTTGTGGCCTTTTCTAAACTTCTCCATCAACATCCTCAGAGCAAACATTGCATCTGTGGTGCTCTTTCTTGGCATGAAACCATACTGCTGCTCACTAATCATCACCTCACTTCTTAACCAAGCTTCCACTACTCTTTCCCGTTATTTCATCCTGTGGCTCATCAATTTTATTCCCCTGTAGTTACTGCAGCCCTGCACATCCCCCTTATTCTTAACCCTTTGCAGTCGTATTTAATTTTCAACGTCACGCTACATTAGTCGTAATTAATTATTGAAAAAACGCCAATAATTACAGCAGTTATTTTTTTCAAGCACGTAGGAATAACACAGGCCACTTTTCTCGACCAGGCGACTGTGCAAATCGGTCAGAAACTTGCAGGGCCACCAGCGGTGGCCTGACGACCTATAGCGCACTTTTTACTAAGGCCAGTTTTCTGGCCTAACGACCGCAAAGGGTTAAATATCAGCACCAGTACACTTCTTCTCCATTCCTCGGGCATCCTCTCACTTTCCAAGATTCCATTAAACAATCTGGTTAAAACATCCACTGTCATCTCTCCTAAACACCTCCATGCTTCCATAGGTATGTCATCTGGACCATAGCTGTCCTTACTTCCTCCTTGGTAATCCATTACACTTCCTGATTCACTATCTCCACATCATCCAACCTCTTCTCTTTCTCGTTCTCTTCATTCATCAGCCTCTCAAAGTACTCTTTCCATCTGCTCAACACACTCTCCTCGCTTGTGAGTACGTTTCCATCTTTATCCTTTATCACCCTAACCCGCTGAACATCTTTCCCAGCTCGGTTCCTCTGTCTAGCCAATCGGTACAGGTCCTTTTCTCCCTCCTTAGTGTCCAACCTCTCATACATCTCATCATATGCCTTTTCGTTAGCCTTTGCCACCTCTCTCTTCACCTTGTGCCTTATCTCCTTGTACTCTTGTCTACTTTCTGCATCTCTCTGACTATCCCACTTCTTCTTGCCATCCTCTTCCTCTGTATACTCTCCTATATTTCCTCATTCCACCACCAGGTTTCCTTTTCCTCCTTCCTCTTTCCAAATGAAACGCCAAGCACCCTTCTTGCTGTCACCCTTACTACATCTGCTGTAGTTTCCCAGTTGTCTGGTAACTCTTCACTGCCACCCAGTGCCTGTCTCACCTCCTCCCTAAACTTAACCTTGCAGTCTTCCTTTTTCAACTTCCACCATTTGATCCTTGGCTCTGCCCTCACTCTCTTCCTCTTCTTGATCTCCAACGTCATCCTACGGGCCACCATCCTATGCTGCTTAACTACACTTTCCCCTGAAACCACTTTGCAGTCTTCAGTCTCCTTCAGATCAACTCTTCTGCATAGGATGTAATCTACCTGTGTGCATCTTCCTCCACTCTTGTACGTAACCCTATGTTCCTCCCTCTTCTTAAAATACATATTCACCACAGCCATGTCCATCTTTTTGGCAAAATCCACTATCCTCTGACCTTCTTCATTCCTCTCCTTGACACCATACCTACCCATCACCTCCTCGTCTCCACTGTTCCCTTCACCAACATGCCCATTGAAATCCTCTCCAATCACCGCTTTCTGTCCCTTGGGTACATTGTTCATCACTTCATCCAACTCATTCCAAAAATTTTCTTTCTCACCCATTGCAACCTGCCTCCGGACACATCTCCCCCCTCTTCTTCTCCTTCTTCTTCTTCAGCCAATAGTAGCCCAATTTCCACCAGCACCCAGTTGGCTAACAGTACTGGTGGTGGTCGTTGTTAACCTGGGGCTTGACCGATCCAGTTTGGAAATTTGTATTGTTATCCGCATATTGATTTGGCAGAATTTTACACTGCCCTTCCTGACGTAACCCTCCCCATTTATCCAGGCTTGGGACCGGCACGAAGAAACACACTGGTTTGCGCATCCCCTGTGGCTGGGTTCTATCTATGTATCTATCTATGACCCGCTATTCACATAGAATTGTTTTTATACTGCAACTTTAAAAAAGCTTATTTCGATAATCTCGATGACACCAAAATCCATATCCAGAACAGCTTCATCTGATTATTATTATTATTATTTATAGTCCCAGGCTTGGAAAAAACAGCAGATGCTCTCCTACTCATTGTTGTGAAATCCTAGTAGCTCCCACTGGTCTTTGAGCAGCGCTGAACCTTTTCTTTTAATACGTGCAACTCAGAAATCATCATTTTGATATATAAAATAGTAAAACTCTTTAGCTCTGACGGTATCTGGAAGGTAGCCAGTACAAATCCTGTTACTACCAAATGAAATTCTACTCTATTAGGACTTTGAGCAAGTTCCTTAAACCTGAAAATTGCTCCAGAGCACTGAAAAATGACTGACCCTATGCCCTGACCACCACAGGTCATGCAAAAAGTCAATTTTCCCACAGGGAATAATAAAATATATCAAATCAAAATAAAAATTAATGGATTTACTATGAAAACTTTTTTCAGTGTGTTATCTCAAGAATTTTTATTGATAATGGGACTTTTCCTGAAGAAAATCTATTGTATTTCTTGGGATTAATAATTTTGTGTAAATAGTTCAATATTGTTACAATATTAATAGTAATAATTTTAAATATTATTCGCAAAAAGAATAGTGACTTGCAGATGTCTCGCAGCTCCAAAGGCCATCTTCCTGTGGCCATATGGGTCTTTTTCCTAAGGTACTCTTGTTCCTTTTCACATCACAATGATTGCCCATGCTAGATTAACTGGTAACTTTAGAGTGTTCTGGCAAGAGAAAGTGTGACTCCATATTTCATCTATAGCAGTAGCACTAGGCAGTACTACAACTAGGACATGTGTAACTCTATCAGGTGAAGGTGCTACACATAGGACACATGCTGTGACAGTCTCTGTATTTTATACTTACTATGCTGCAGTTTTTCTGACAGTTTTTTTCACAGGATTTTGGGTAATGGGAACACAGAAAGAGGAGTAAGAAGAAAATCAGGAAAGGTGATTTGTGTTTCTAATCATTAAAATGAAGTTGTACACAGTATTTTAATATTCTTGTTTGTCTTGGTTCCTGGAGAATGGTAACAAGTTGCCTGCTGATTGAACATTCTGGTAAGAATTTTACTGTACTCGGTGTATGTGACAACACTGCTTCAACTCCTGCATTGGGTTATGCTGGTGATGTCTTAGGTCATCTCAGTATACTTGCATCCATTAAATGGGGTTTCCCAATTGGGACCCCAACCCTTTTACAATTTTGTTTGTGTTCTTATCTTACTCCAGCTCAAAATATGGGAGCATCTAGTGTGTAGAAAACAAGGCAGAAAGAGGCAAATGTTGCTTAGCTTCAAGAGAGAAGAAACCTTTAATGTCCAAAGGCCATCCTGTACATATTTAAAACAATTTGGAAATTGAATATAGCCATTTTCCTTAAGAAAAACAAATAAAACCAAGCTCACATATTCTTCAATTCCTTTTATCAAATATAATTTAATGAGGATGCCAACAGATTTGTGTAGCAATGAAGCTGTTACACTTTTAAAATGAGGGACAAGCCATACACTGCACCCCTAATATTACCAACACACACCACAAAAATGTCCAAGTCGATTAAATATATTCAGCAACAAATATATAAATGACAAAACCACAAAGCAAACGTCACGAACAAACCCTCCCCACCCCCACCCCAGTAATACTTACTGTCCTGAAAAAGTCATTTCAATAGGTGATGAGTGTAATTCCATCCATCCATCCATCCATTTTCCAACCCGCTGAATCCGAACACAGGGTCACGGGGGTCTGCTGGAGCCAATCCCAGCCAACACAGGGCACAAGGCAGGAAACAATCCTGGGCAGGGCGCCAACCCACCACAGGAGTGTAATTCCAGAAGTGCAAAAAATGGCTACCAACAGGAAAGATGTGATGGAATAATCCCCAGTAGTAAACTACTTCCTGGAATCAAGACAGTATCATTAGTGTCTGGAAGGAGAATGATCTTCTGAGGCACTCCCCTCCACAAAGAGCAACTGCAGACAGGATTGGGAAAAGAAGTGCCCACCGCTGTCCCTGTAACCAATGCTTGTGCAAAATCCTCTCTGCCACAAACATCCAGTTCATAAGGGGGTTTTTAGGTGTTGCTGATGATGAAGTACATGGAAAATGGAAAAGTCAAAAAGTCCCGCTACATCCTTTTCTTCCAGTTTTATATGTGCAGTGCCTACAACTACAAATCCCACAAACCCTTTGCATTCATGCAAACCTGTTTAAAGACCCAAACCCCATATTTACAAACCAGGGATCTGACCTACCAGTGTTGTTATAACATTTAACAATACTAAACAGGACTTACTATACAAAAAGGGAAATCCACTATGTGGCTTCTTTAGGTTGTCCTTCAATAAGATCTGAAAATAGTGTTTCATTGTCCTACCATCACTCTCGTACTATGCATTACATCTCCTCTCAAGAGTCTCTCAGATACCATTACCATCACTAAACGGATTCACAGCTCACCAATTATTTTTATTTGACTGCAACACATCAGACTTCAGATTGCAAGGCTACAAAGTCAATCACTAATCATATTCTCAAGAAGTTACACTTACCTTCGACCTTGTGTTCAAACATGGTATTTATTATAGAAAATCTATGACTAGCACAGAAATCCAATAGCAATTAACCACATCAATTAAAATCCTACAGGTTTTCCCATCAGTCTTGCCACAAGTGGTGTTCTCATTATTTCCAAATAAATAAATTTCCTAAGAAGGCTCCAAAGTGTACAAGTGGAACACTTTTTAATAATTTTCAGTAACATCTTTTAATGATTTAACAGTTATTAGTCCTGTGCATGAATACATGACTTAAAGTCTTCTCTGCCTCTTCAAGTCACTTTCTCTTTCATTGCTAAAAAGCCCAAAGGCATAACACTCAGCCTGACACTTGTGATTATTTCTATGCCCACCAAGTTCACATTTGACAGTTCCAAAGAAAGACACAAATCACCCTTGTTTAAAAAAGTCTTACTATATGTAGATTTTTCAAACTCCGCTTCATTTTTGCATTTGAAGTAATATTCCACATTTAAGGAACTAATGTTCCTCATCATGGTCTTGCCTCTTTGAATTTCTTTCATTTCTGTCAATCACCCAAGTGCCATTTTATGTATAGCAACCCAACCCTAACGTTTCACCTTGCAAGTGGTAGTTACCTGGCCAACTGGTCCTTGTCAGCAGCAATCAGCATTCCTCTTCTGAGCAAAAATCTTTTATACAGATGTGTATGAGAGCCACAGAGAAGAAAACAATTTAAGACACAGTGAAGAGAAAAGGGCCTATTTTGTGAATTAAGTTGAAATTTTGAGTTGAATCTTGAAATTTCCAATTTAATCTTGTCATTTATTTTGTGATTAAAGTAGAACATTGTAAACTCCATCTTAAAATCGCTGTTTAGTTTACTAGAGTTTCTCAAACCCCATCGTAACTAAAGTAGCACTTTAAAAACGTTGTATTCTAAGTGCTCTCCGACCCAGTTGTTAATCACTAAGTGCTTCTTAAATGGACTTCCTTTTGCACTGGCAGGAGCTGCAGGTAGTGACTGCCATACAGAATACATTAAATTCACTATATTACATGTCTCTGAACATTTAGAATACTAAGATTTACACTTGATATCATTTTCATGATGAAATGCATTAAAACATGTATATTGCATTTTACAGATAGATTGTTAACTTCATTTAAATAATTTATACTATTAATAATTAAATATCTGGGTGGCATGGTAATGCTCCTGCTTTGTAGTAAGGGGTTCACGTCCCAGGTTATCCCTGCCTGGTGTATGCATGTTTTCCTTGTAGGTTTCTCGGCGTGCTCTGGTTTCCTTTCAAAGACACGTAGGCTTGGTGATTTGGTGATGCTAAATTGACACAGTGTATGTGTGAGTTTGTTTTCATCCTGCAATGCCTGACACCCTGTCCAGGAATTGTACAATTCGTAGGGTATATAAGTCCCGTTACCAAGTCAAAAACGCAAAAACTCTTACTGTTAATACATTTTTCTCCAAAATATTATATTCTTGCTTGGCATTAGAGTTGTCCATTTTCTGCTTTAGGCAGTCCTGTTAATTATGTCCGTTTTGTTCTTTCTTTATGACAAAACCTCCACTTCAGATTTTTTTGCTACCTTGGCATTCATCCTGGATTTGGGGACAGCTCGAATGTGCACCCAATTTTTCACAATACTCAGCTGAAGATAAAGTAACACTATGTCCACTTGTTCTCTTTCACTGCTAAATGAGAATGAATTTGTTAATTCTTTCTGTAGAAATAATTAAATGAGTGAAGTTAAGTTTTCTATGGCTTTGGTTGGGACCAGACGTTTGACAGGACTTGTATCCCACAAAAAAACATCTCAGACTAACCTTTTGAGAGGAAGAAGGGGGCAAAGAAAGAAAATTATAAAGGCAAAAAATATGTATTAACTGCCAGAAAAAGATAACTGGAAGGAAAAGACAGATCATGCTTTAAAATCAAACAAATGTGAAAAGGGGACTCCTTTATAAAGATATGGATAGATGAAGGAAAAGGAAAGTGTACAAGTTTCATCCTTCAGAAAAAATATTTTCTTAGGAGAACATTTCTCTGTGTTATTTTTGGATATTACATGGCCTTCATTGGGACTCTGTGCTTTTTAAAAGAAAAAGACTGTCTATAATCCCTAGATGCAAAATATACAAGCTAAAAAGGGACCAGCCAAAGGTTTCAAAATATTGAATAAGACATGGACCTTAGAACTTGTTAAATTTTAAGGGATCTATCTGTCTATTCTCAATCATAGACCAGGATTTAATACTGAACCAGAATTTTACAAAATTGATAGTGAATAATAAGTAGTAAAGGTGCAAATCCTCAAGACAGTGTCACAACAGATTAATGTACAATGCTTTACTCGTGGCATTTTGCATTTACCTACAAATTTTTAAATATTTGTTAATTTTATTTATTTTTGACCACTTACATGTTGGCAATGCCCAGGTCTTCCCTTCATTGCTCAGAACAACGTTGTCAGTTCAGGGGCCTCATGTATAACGCCGTGCGTAGAACTCACACTATAACATGGTGTAAGCACAAAAGCGGGAATGTGTGTACGCACAGAAAAATCCAGATGCAGGAATCTGTGCGTATGCAAACTTTCACGTTCTTCCACTACATAAATCCCGATCAGCGTGAAAAGTAACGCACATGCACGCAACTTCTGTCCTGCCCCAACTCCTCCCAGAATTATGCTTCTTTGAATATTCAAGTCGATATAAATAGCCTTCTGTGAAAAGACAATGGGAAAAGCACGGGGGAAAATATAAGAATTTCAGCCAATACCAAGTAGAGGCAAAGGAAAAACATACTATTTGTTGGTTTAAACAGTGGTATAATCAACAAAAGAAAGTTGATCGAGTAACATAGTGTCGGAGAAACTCGAAAGCTCAAGTTCACAAAGTCGCACAGTGCCCGAAATAAAAAAGAAGTTGTCACATATCAAAGTCGGCATGAAAAGGCGACTCGCAGCGGACCGTCTGAGTGTCATATGAAAGCTTATTAGGGTACAGAGAAAGAAAATAGGCACACAGTGGGGAAAAAAGCACGAAATGTCAACTTTAATCTCGAAATTTCCACTTTAATCACGTAGTTTATTTTGTCATTAAAGTAGGACACCATAAACTTCATCTTAAAATCGTTTATTTTACTAGTTTCTCAAATAGCATGCTAAATGCTTTGTTCTGTGTTTGATCTTCTATGTGCTCTATGTGTGTGAATCACTACGTGCTTCCGTTCTTTCTCTTTCTCCGACAGGACACAGAATCCATTACATTCGTGATATTACAGCTCTCTGAATAATTAAAATACTGAGATGTATTCGTGATATCTTTTACATGATGATAGAAATGAAAGCATGTTATTAAACATGGGAACACGGTGGCGCAGTGATTGTTCATATCTCACTCAAGAGGCTTGCTGCGCCAGTACTGTCTCTTTCAAACGTACTAACCTCCAATTCCTGTCCTTACTTTTCTTTCTCTAAATACCCAATCGCCACACAATCAGCTCTGTAATAGATGTTAAGCCATCTGTAAGCTTAGAACGCCGATTCTTCAAAACTTTTAAGGAACATTGAAATATCTTCGTAGTACATGTTTAATTATTCTATCCATCTATCCTTCCAGTGTTGCATCAGCACCAGCAATAATACAGCAAGGTAGGAGCTATCCGTGAACTAGCTAGCACTGCGGCACCGTGTCCTCACATGTTTAATTATTAACAATACAGATTATTTAAATGAAGTTAAAGTTTAATCTGTATACTATAAGCAACATATTTTGCTGCATTCCATCTTAAAAATGATATCGTCATCATACGTGCTTTATAAAGTGGCGCAGGTTGTGCAATATTATAACTGTAGTGCAAGTTTACAGTGGGGTAATTGTACTTATAAGTACAAACAGTTCTACAAGGAGCACTTGATGGACTGATTGAGTGCATTTATAGTTCTTGGGATGAAACTGTTTCTGAAACGCGAGGTCTGTACAGGAAAGGCCTTGATGCATTTTGCCATGGCTGAGGTAGTGTTTGCTTGAAACTGTATACCGATAATTCTGTTTCCGATCAGCTGCTTCTGTGATTCCCCACTCAGATACAATGATATAAATACTCCGAGTGGTGCAGTGAGAGTAATATGGAAAAAGATGATCCGCTGTGGCAACCCTTAACGGGAGCAGCTGAAAGAAGAAGAAGATGCAGTGAGCGTAACAACGCTAAAGCAGTTATGGTATTTGGAAT